>NC_135903.1:38763292-38958292 GCF_964194155.1 Cetorhinus maximus | reverse complement strand
CCTGAGAGATTTACAGTGTAGAAGAGCCTGAAGCAAAAAAATCAGATATTTATTCATTACTTAATTTGAAGGTAGGGAAACAGACCAGTTTATGTAGAAGTAAAACTGAACGACAGACCTATTCAGATGGAAGTGGACACAGGAGCTTCCACTACAGTAACTGGTGAACACACCTTCAAATACCTGAATTATGGTGAACATGAATTAAATTTGGAAGAAACTTATGCCAAATTAAAAACTTATATAGGTGAAGACATCCAAGTCAAAGACATAAGTAGTTATTGTCCATTACGGGATCCAATCAGTAAAGTTACCAGTGTTGGTATTGACAGGCAGAGGACCAAGCCTTCTAGGGTGAAACTGGCTGAGGGATACCAACCTTGATTGGTCACTTAGATTCCAAAAGGAAGCCAAAAACGTTCCTGTTTTGGGAAAGGAGTGTGTAAAGACTCAACAACCTGAAGAAATGCAGGCTGTCTTAAGCCAAAACCTGAAAGAACAGCAGAAGGAGCTCAAAGAGACCCTGTTGGATGACACAGAGTTCGAGACGAGGTGAGCAACCTCCGAAAGGAAAAAGAAAACCTGTTGAAAGACCTTCGCACACTACACGATTCCCTCAGGGCAAAGTTTGTACCTCTGGAAAAGTACGAGGAGAAACAGAAAGAGTTCAGCACTTCTCTGAATAAATTGACGAATGAGTTGGCAGAGAAGACACAAAAATGCTCGATTTTCCAGGAAGCAGCAAACAAATACAAAAAAGAGATGAGAGAGATGAAGAATCAGCTACATGAAGCTAAAGAGTCTTTGGAGACAAAAGCCCCAGAATTTTCTAAGAAGCAGACAGATGGTGAAATTCCGGGATACTCAGCCACTGCGTTCACTCAAGTTGAGCTTACATCTGAGAGAAGCCTGGCCAATATTGAAGTCAAAAAGTAGGCCGAGATTAAAGTCTGTGCCAGAAGGAAGGCACATAGAAAAAAGATACAGAAATACCAATAGGGCCCTGATCCTGGCAGCATACAAATACACTTTCGTACATAGGCCTGGCAATCAAATCGCAAATGTCGATGCACTGAGTCATTTGCCTTTACAAGAAAATGATGAGCACGTCCCAGTTCCACAGGAACTTGTTTTACTGTTAAATTTCTTAGATTCCTCGCCGGTATGTGCTCAACAGGTCAGAGGCTGGACAAGTCAGGACCCAGTCCCATCTCAAGTACGAGAACCAGTGCTTCATGGTTAGTCACAAAAAGAAACAGAAAGAATTCAGCACTTCTCTGAACAAACTGAAGAATGAGTTGGTAGTGTAGGCACAACAATGCTCGATTTTCCAGCAGGCAGCAAACAAATACAAACAAAAAAGAGATGAAAGAGTTGAAGAATCAGCTACATGAAGCTATAATGTCTTCAGAGACAAATGTTGCAGAATTTTCCACAAAGCAGACAAATGATGAAATTCTGGGAAACTCAACTACCGAGTTCACTCAAGACGAGCCTGCGTCGGAGAGTAGTCTGGCCAATATGGGAATCAAAAAGAAGGCGGAGATTAAAGTCAGTGTTAAAAAGAAGACAGAGAAACTGAACTAGGGCCCTGATCCTGGCAGCGTATGAGTACACTTTTGTACATAGGCCTGGAAATCAAATCGCAAACGCCGATGCACTGAGTCATTTGCCTTTACGAGAAAATGATGAAGATGCTCCTGTCTCACAAGAACTTGTGTAATTGTTAAATTTCTTAGACCGGTATGTGCTCGACAGATCAGAGACTGGGCAAGTAGGGGCCCAGTCCTATCTCAAGTACGAGAACAAGTGCTTCATAGTTGGTCACAGGAGCCCGTATCTGACAAAATGAAACTGTACTTCAACAGAAGACATGGAATAACCAGCCAGGATGGCATCTTATTGTAGGGAGCATGTGTGATTGTTCCTCCAAAGGGAAGGAAGCCATTGCTACTTGAACTACATAGTGCACATCCAGGAATTTCCCGAATGAAGACCATAGCACGCAGCTATCTATGGTGGCCTGGGATGGATGGAGAAATAGAGAGCTTAGTGAAGAATTATGTGCAGTGTCAGCAACTGCAGAAGTTACTTTCAACAGCTCCATTACACCCTTGGGAGTGGTCAGATAGACCATGGGTGTGGTTATACAATGACTATGTGGGACCTTTCATGGGAACAATGTTTCTGCTCATTGTTGATGCTCACTGAAAATGGATAGGCATATATGAGGTGAAGTCACCAATGTCTTCTGCTACAATTGAGAAGCTACATCAAAGTTATGCAATTAATTTACTACCAGAAATGGTCAAATCTGATAACGGCACATTTATGTGCACTGAGTTTCAGCGGTTTATCAGCCTCAACAGTAAAGCCTCAACCGTATAACCATGTGAAAACTCCACCGTTCCAAACGGACTGGCTGAAAGAGCAGTTCAAAAGTTCAAGCCTGGCATGAAAAAGTTAACTGGAGATTCCCTATCAACCGAGCTAGAACACTTCTTCTTTTTCATTTTGGACCACCCCTGATACAACATGTGTCACGCCTGCGGAATTATTAATGAAACGCTGTCTCAGGACGAGATTGAGCTTAATAACACCAGACTTAGAGGGGGGAAGATGGAAAGGAGTCAAGGAAGTCAGAAAACTGGACATGACTGGCATAGTCGGGAGAGGAAATTTACTGTGGGAGAGACGGTATATGTGAAGAACTTTGGAGAAGGACTAAAGTAGCTACCCGGTGAAATAAGTGCAGCGACTGAACCTCTATCTTACCATGTGAAGGTGGAAGGTCAAGTCATACGAAGACATGTGGATCATTTGAGGAAAAGAGACACAAATCATCAAGAAATGATTCCACCAGTGTTCACAACCGAGTCAACATTTCATTTGAGAGAACGCAACCTGGTACAGATGTGTCTGAAGCGCCTGTTGTACCTACAAGAGTTGAGGAGAGAAATCTGCAGGTGCCCACCGAAGAACCTGATGTTCAGACAACTCCAGAAAAAGAGGTTCCTAACAAAGCATCTGAAATTGTAGAGCTGAGATGTTCTACACGCCAAAGGAACCCCCCAGAAAGACTGAATTTGTAAATTACTTAGTATAAATAATTAACTATTTTGAAAAGATTGTAATTGTAAATGTAAAAATATGTTTCAGAGTAAAGGGGGAGGGATGTGGTAACTATGGCTTTAGCTGATGTGTAGTATACCTTTAAGAAGAATGTTATAAAGGAAGATCACATGATTTTGTGTAACCAATAGTAGAGTAGCGCGGGCTAACTCTAGTTAGTTGGAAGTCAGTAGTCTGCAGGTGAGCAGAAGGATCTAGATAGAGTTTGGGGTGGAAACACACGTGTGTAGCTGCTGAGCCCATTGTAAATAAACAGAATGTGTTCCACTAAGAAGTGTCTGCAGAACTACTCTATCTAAAGTGCCAACTCGGTCACCCCACAACAAGCGTGCAAGTGTGACTCACATGTCACAACACACACACACACCTCCCCCCTCCTTAAAAACCTATCCACACACCGGGCCGGGAGAGGATAAAAACCAGGCTGGAAGGCAAGCTTCTTCCGGCCCATGTGAATTTCGATTGAATTACACCGAGACCAGCTCGGACTGTGCATCGCCAGAGGCAAACGCAAGGTCAGTGTCAGTTAAACCAAACCCTTAGCTCGACCCCGGTCCTCTCCACTTTCCTGGTGACCAGGACTTGGGGCCTAGTCTGTCTCTCTCTAGTTCTGCTTCTTAAGCAATAGGGCAAAAAGGTTTTATTCGTTAGCTCTGCCGCTTGGCACTTTTTAAACTATCATTTTTATTAATCACTTTTTTTTTTAAATGATCAATATATTGCTTTGACATTGATTTTTTTTTTTGCTCAGAAAATCGTTTGTTTTCTTCATACCTTAGTTTTTTTTGAATTCATGTTTAATGTTATGCCAAAGCGGATCTCAGGCTACTGTTGGGTTTCTTGAAGGGGAATGAGAGGCTCACAAGAGTCTGATTGCTTTCTGGAGGGCTGGGAAAAGGGGTTATTTTTGCTCCAATAGAAATGGGAATTGTTGGAAATGCTCAGCACGTCTGTGCCGAGAGAAACAGAGGTCAGTGACCCTTTGTCAGAGCTAGAGCAGATCCTGAACACGAAGCAATGACTTTGTTTCTCTCTCCGCAGATGCTGCCTGACCTGCTGAGTATTTCCAGCCTTTCCTGTTTAAATTTTAGATTTCCAACATCTGCAGTACTTTGCTCTCCTACTATGCTGGGCATTTGTAAGTGCAGCTAATTATAATTTAAAATGAAAAAATATTTATCACTCAAGCAAAGTATAATTTTTTTTTAAACAAAGCCCACTTCTGTGGCTAGGAATAGCGCAGGTGAATTGGTTGGTTCTAATTTACTGAAATATTGTGGAAGTGAAACCAGGAGTCATGCGTCAATAGAATATGTCACTGTTAGTTCAAGATATGCTTCTTCATACATGGGATTGTTGTTTGTGGTGCTTGAGGTGTTCAAGCCTTTTGGAAGTTGCTGTCTGGATATTGCATAGGGCCAGGTTCAAAGAAGTGGAGCTGGTTGCACAAGGTGAACAACCAAGTCGTGTGTAATTGTCTGACAAAGCTTTGGTTGTAAAAGTGTATCATACTGAAACCTGAGCTTTCGATGGGCTTTATAAATTGAGGCACAGAGTACAAAAACCAAGAAGGTTTGTTAATCCCATACAAAACTGTCCAATCCCACTGTGACTATGGTTCCCAATTCTGAGCACCCAAAGGATGTGAGGGGGAATGTCGGGAGATAAGGGGTCCAGAAACAGGAGAAAGAACAGGGTCCATGATTTCTCTCCCTGGCCCTGGGTTGGGCAGAGAAGTGGCGAGAGAGAGAGACTCAGCCTGCGGAAGACAGTTGGAGAGAAGGAGAGAGTCAGCCTGAAGGAGAGGCAGCGGGCGGGAGGCAAGTAGAAAAAGCTAACATATCTCTTTTATATTTTTAAATTAATCATATTTTAAGTTATTCCATTTACCAATATAGGAATTTAACAATGTAAAATATTTCAACTTACAGGGTATAATGTTTTAATGTCTTTTTTCTGATGGGAAAGGTGCTACAGAACATAACTACAGCTTTTATATTGGTTGGAATGGGAAAATCCGATTCGCTTAAAAAGGTGCTTGACTTAAAGTTGCACTTTTCAGGAATGCAACAACTACTAAGTGAAGACTTACTGTACTGACGGCATTGTGTGTCAGGTGAAGTGATTGAATCCGTGCATCCACATGCATTACCAAACTAGCTGATAGACTAGAAAATGCTGGAAGTACTCAGCAAGTCGGGCAGCATCTGTGGGGAGAGAAACAGAGTTAAATTTTCAGGTCAGAACTCAGATGCACAGAGTTAAATGTGCCCATTATTTTGTAGAAATTTCCAAAGCTCTGTTGACTTTTCCTTATTCCCATGTGATCTCAATGCATGCCAGAGGAAATTTACCTGAATTTGATTAAAACAGCAAAAAAGGCCAGGTGCTATGTCTGTTTAATAATTTCATTGTTTCATTTCATTTAAGATATTCCAGAAACAGGGCTAATACCCATGAACTTATTTTTTAAACAGTGTAATTATAGAAGAAACTGGCACTGCTAACACTCCTCAGCGTTCCAGCCAGATAAACACAACAATCTTGAAGAAAAGGGAATGATTGGTTATTTGGCCTAAAAAGGCTTTCCTTACTCGATGAACCTCCAACACACCAACTCACCATATCCTTCGATCTCTTAACTCTCTGGAAACATCAATCAATTTACACCATCTCCTTTGGATGATAGTTGTATTCCAAGCAACATTCACTTTTATGTAAAATATTCTCACATCTTTCTGTCATACTTCTAGTTTCCCCATTTTTAAACCTACACACCTTGATATTTGAACATCCCAAAGTGAACAATTTGCTCAAACTAACTACATTTCCATCAGTGGCCTGGTCAATATTTCTCCCTGAACAAGATATCTCGTCATTATCACCTTGTTGTTTGTGGGATCTTGCTATGCGCAAATTTGCTGCCACGTTACCTACATTATAACAGTGACCACACTTCAAAATGGCATGAACTGGCTGTAAAGTACCGTGGGATGTTCCGAGGCTGTGGAATGTAAATTAAGAGCTTATTTTATTTCTTCATTTAACTGCATCTTAAAACGGTCCTAGTGTTTGTGTCTTTGCTGCTTTATCTGCATGTTTATTCCATACATTGATCATTCTGTGTAACAGAAAAATTTACTGACTTGTCCACCCTCATTCTACTCCCATATTTTAATTCAAAATAATCTAGGTTAGTTCTCTTTAAGAATCTTATGCAAGTCTATTTCTCCAACACCTCCTTTCCTGGCTTAAGACTCAGGTTTTTGCAGCCTTTCCCTGACGAAGACGGCCAACCTCCCGGCTCCTCTCTGCATTGCCTCCAGCTCTCGGACGTCTCTCGTGTCTTGTGGCTTTCCCCTCCACTGACAGACAGATTGTCGTGCAAATGTAGAAACCGGAGAAAAGATTATTCAAGCTGCTGTAAGTTTACTGAAAAATCCAAAACTCCTCAATGTAAAAATAGTCAAGGCAACTGGGGATGACCAATAAGTGCCAGCCTAACCAGTGACACCCACAACCCAAAAATGAGTTTCTTTTTTAAAAAAAAAAGCAGATGTCTTCACTCAAGTTGTCCTCTTTCCTGGAGCGTTTTAGTTAAGTAGTACAATGTTTACACCTCACAGCAGCATTATCAAAGATGAGTGCGTAAGGTCAATTAAATTGTGTGACAGGTAAACCGATACAGGGTTGGCAATCCACCGGAAAGGAAGTATTTTTGCTATAAACCTGTGACAAAGGTAGAGCCTGCACTTCTCTGCTTTCGCAGTTTGCATTTACTTGCTTTGTTTGCCTGTCTGCACGAGGCCTCTTGGAACTTCTTGCACAACAGCCGATTGCGCAAAGATACTCAGCCACAGTATAAGGAAAATGCAAGAGCAGAATTTAACGACTGAAATTAGAGGTGACTTTGGTCCCTTGAAAGGAATGCCCAACCTCAAGCTGTTGCATTAGTTAGCACAGAGACTTGGAAAATGAAGAGTTGCATTAAGAGAAAGAACAAACGTATATTTATATTGCAACTTTCATAACCTCAGGATGTCTCCAAGCACTTTTTAAGTGTTGGCACTGTTCTAATGTTGGAAATACACAAGCAGTAATGAACAGGGATGCACGTCCCAATAATGTATTTTTAATGATGTTAGTTGAGGCCAGGAAACATGGAAAACATGCCCCCACTCTACTGTGTATAGCTCTGTGGAATGTTTACACCTACCTGTGAGGGAAGAGGGAACCTCCACACTGCATCGGAATCATAGCAGTAGGACAGCACACTCTCTGTATTGCATCAGAATGTTAGCCTTGGTTAACATGCTCAAGTCTCCACAGTTAGATTTGAACCCTACCCTCCTGACTCAGGTGAAGGTGCCATCATGAGCCTTGCTCAATGCTTTTTTGCTCCTGAATGGAATGAATAAATTAATCTCAAACCGTCAACTTGTACCGTATGTGCTCACTCTAGAAATGGTTTTGGGGTTTGTGAGGAAAAAAAATCAGCACAATTACAGGAGTCTCACTGCTCGTTATGCTGAGTTTGATGGTATGTTTGATTTTAAGTAAGTGTAATTCCCTATTTAAAAGCAATCCTTCAACATCAAGTACTTTGATGTTGGGTTATTTGGGCACACTTTGTCAAAATTTGTAACTGAAGGGGAAATATGACAAATATGGCCATTCAAATTCTGAAATACCTCCGGGAAAATTCATCCAAACTATTGTGAGGGAATAAAGTGGAACAAGCAGAATGGACAATCTTCAACCAAGCACAGGTATGTAGTTCAGTTTTGACAGGTCATCGGCCTGAAACGTTCACTCTGTTTCTCTCTCCACGTATGCTGCCTGACCTGCTGAGTATTTCCAGCACTTTGATTTTTATTTCAGATTTCCAGCATTTACTGTATTCTGCTTTTAGACCAGTTGCAGTTGCCTTTTCCATGCTTTGCCTTCACTAAGTTCCAATTGGCTACTTTTTCTCCAACAACCATCATAGAATCTTACAGCACAGTAGGTCCACTGTGTCTCTGCCGGCTCTTTGAAAGAGCTATCCAATTAATCCCATTCCCTTGCTCTTTTCCCATAGCTCTATAACCTTTTTACCTTTTCAAGTATACATCCAACTCCTTCATCCAAGTCCAGTTCATAACTTGCTTTCTAAAAAAAAATTCTCATCTCCACCCTGGTTCTTTTACCATTTATCTCAATTTTTTGTCCTCTGGTTACTGACTCTCCCATCTTTGGAGAAGGCTATTTCTTAAATAATCCATTAAAACCCAATGTAGCTTTAAGCACCTCAATCAAATCTCCCTTAAACCTTCTCTGCTCTAGGGGGAACAATTAAAGTTTCTCTGATCTCCCCACAACTGAAATCCTTCATCCCCATTATCAGTCTGGTAAACCTCCTCTGCATCCTCTCCAAGACCTTGACATCTTTCCAAAAACGTTGTGCCCAGAATTGTATCCAATGCCATAAGCTGAGGCCAAACCAGTGATTTTTGATGGTTTAACAAATCCATTGCTTTTTAAAAAAATTCTTTTTTTTTTACAGGATGTGGGCTTCAATGGCTAGGCCAGCATTTATTGCCCATCCCGAATTGCCCTTGAGAAGGGGTTAGTGAGCTGCCTTCTTAAGCTGCTGCAGTCCCTATGGTGTAGGTACAGCCACAGTGCTTTTAGGGAGGGAGTTCCAGGATTTTGACCCAGCGACAGTGAAGGAACGGCGATATATTTCCAAGTCAGGATGGTGAGTGATTTGGAGGGGATTTTCCAGGTGGTGGTGTTCCCATCTATCTGCTGCCCTTGTCCTTCTAGATGGTAGTGGTTAAGGGTTTGGAAGGTGCTGTCTAAGGAGCCTTGGTGAGTTCCTGCAGTGCATCTTGTAGATGGTACACACTGCTGCCACTATTCATCGGTGATAGAGTGAATGTTTGTGGAAGGGGTACCAATCAAGTGGGCTGCTTTGTCCTGGATGGTGTCAAGCTTCTTGAGTGCTGTTGGAGCTGTACTCATCCAGGCAAGTGGGGAGTATTCCATCACACTCTTGACTTGTGCCTCGTAGATGGTGGGCAGGCTTTGGGGAGTCAGGTGGTGAGATACTCGTCACAGGATTCCTAGCCTCTGACCTGCTGTTTTAGTCATAGTATTTACATAGCTAGTTCAGTTCAGTTTCTGGTCAATGATAACCTTCAGGATGTTGATAGTGGGGGATTCAGTAATGGTAATGCCATTGAATGTCAAGGGGCAATGGTTAGATTCTCTCTTGTTGGAGATGGTCATTGCCTGGCACTTGTGTGGTGTAAACGTTACTTGCCACTTGTCAGCACAAGCCTGGATATTATCCAGGTCTTGCTGCATACAGACATGGACTGTTTCAGTATCTGAGTCGTTGCAAATGGTGCTGAACATTGTGCAATCATCAGTGAACATCCCCACTTTTGACCTTATGATGGAAGGTCATTGATGAAGCAGCTGAAGATGATTGGGCTGAAGACACTACCCTGAGGAACTCCTGCAGTGATGCCATGGGACTGAGATGATTGACCTCCAGCAACTACAACCATCTTCCTTTGTGCTAGATACGACTCCAACCAGCAGAGAGTTTCCCCCCTGATTCCCATTGACTCCAGTTTTGCTAGGGTTCCTTGAATCCACACTCGGTCAAATGCTGTCTTGATGAAAAGGGCAGTCACTGTCACGCTGCTGCTATTTATAGCTACTACCAGGAGATCTGCCGTCATGGTACACCATGGATAGCTGTCTTGCACCATTCTAACAAATCCACTGTAGCTCATCTGCAACCACTCCGTGATGTCTGTCATCCAACTACACCTATGACGAACCCTTTCTCTGCTGCTTTCCTCTCTAGAAGAAACCTCTGCAGCTTTTCAGCTCTGATCAAATGGCTGAAATGCTGACATTTTATTTTCTGGATGTCACTTTTTAAGAGTTCTTTTTGTTCCTGCAATTTCAAGCACCTCTTCATTTGTCTTATGATCTGTATTTGGAATTTTAAGCATATGTCTTAGAATCCACATTTTAAAGGCCTCAATTTTCTGCCACATATCTTTTATCTATTACCCAGGTTTCTGAGGCATAGGGAAAGTTGTTAGAATGTAGCATCTGGAGTTTCTTCCTTGTTAAAAGCTTGAGTTTTTTTGTTGTTAACACATCATCTTCATAAAATTACTTCTGCCTATCTCTATCCTTCTGACTTCAGCATCGCATCGACCATCTTCCATTATCATTTGTCCTAAACAGACAAACTTATCTACTTGTTCCAGTGTGACACCATCCACTTCACTCTAGTTCCTTCTAATGTATTCATTCCTTCGAACTGCCATTATTTTTACCTTTTTGGTGTTCATACTCAATCCATGTTCTAAATTTCAAGATTTGACTTGATAATTGATATTTTGTAGGGCCTTATTGTACTTGCTTTTGTACTTATGGATTCTTGGACTTAAAAAAAAAACAAAGCTTTATAAAAAAAAGGCTTCATCAATTTGTCCTGCCACTCTCAAAGGTTTGTGTGAGAGAATCCCCAAGTCTCGGGTTCATATTGTCTTTCCTCATTTTTCCTTCCAAAATGCATCACAGTACAATTTTCTGCATTAATTTATTTTTCTTTCCACTTCTCTAATCACCTCTGATCTCTCAGAGGTCGACATGCTCAGGAGTGTTCTAATCTGCGCTGTAGAATGTAGTTCTTGATGCCAGAAATAATCCAGTTAGTTTGTTCAAAACGCAGAGTGGGTCAATTAACAAAGAGGAAACAGGGGTCGAGTCAGCAAGCCAATTATGACTAATATTAGTGATGGATTGTCTGGCTAGAGACTAGAGTTCATATCCCAGCTGTGACCAAGATATGAACCCAGCGACCTTCCCGGGAGGTCTTACCAGGTCTCAGCAACACACGGTCAGAAAATCAGTCTTGCGCTACAGAAAGTGGGACAGAAAACGAGAAATGCACTGAGCGGAAGGGAAATTGGCAAGGGTAGAAGTAGGTCAGGGAACTGTGCTAGTTATTGTATATAGTGTATACATTGGGGGAACCAAAGGGTCCTGGGTAACTTGGTACCTTCTAACGATAAGGCTTATGTTAATGCAAAAAACATGCTGTAAAACAGATAGAAAATTATTGCCCACATACAACATTTTGTTCAATATCAGATGGGAATTGATTCCAGAAATCACTTCCTGTGAAGCATAAAATATAACATTGAGATGGGAAACTCCAATAAAATTGAAGAAATTCATTTTAAAAAACCTCTTAAATAATTAGTCCACAAACAAAAACATCGCAAAAGGACGTGGTGCCTTTTAGGCAAATAACTCTACTTGTAACTTATTTTGTCCTCATCAGCCTGGAGGGCCTCCAGTTTCTTGCCAATTACTGGAATTAAGCTGTTAAATATCCTAAGTCTAAATACTCAACTGAACTTCCAGCTACAAACTTGACCAAAAGCTAACAGGATGACCCAAAACTCAAGGCAAAAGAAAGTTGCTGACATGTGATGTGACATTTATGGACTGGGGTGTCGAAAGTGTTAGTTTTTGGAAGACCCATAGGTACAAATACGAGTGTCTTGAGAGCCACATGTGAAGTTTAAATCCATCCCATCAATTTGCAAAGGTCTCAAACTATTGATACTAACACCTTTTGCTGCGGAATTATTGACCAGAAGGACAATGCAGTAGCCATCCTTTCCAAATCTCTTGGACTCCAAATTTCAAATAATAATTAGTGGTTAAGGAATATAAACACTGCAATCTGCTCCACTCGAGCCACCTCCTGTCCTCCCTCATGCAACATAATCCTCTATTCTCTTTCCCTTATGCTTATTTAGCTTCCCCTTTAATGCATCAATGCAATTCACTTCAACCATTCCCTGTTATGCTGAGTTCCACATTCTCACCACTCCAACTAAATAAGTTTCTTCTGAATTCCCTGTTGGATTTCTTGGTGACTATCTTATTGATGTGTTACGAACTTCGTAGACACCAATAACTTAAAAAGAGGTTTGAACTTCCAGTTACCAGCTGAAAGAATGGCACAAGGTTTCATGTTTTAAAACTTTTACTGTAACAAATGACTAAAAAACACTTGATTAAATGCCATTTTTGTTTTGTTAGGCAACTTCTACTTTAAACTACAGAATTAGATGTTCCTTTTTTTACACTTACCACACATCACATTCTCCATGGAATTACTGTCCTTATAGCAAACAATCCATAGCTGCTCCCAGTTTTCAATGGTTCCCATATCTCAGCTTTGATGAGTAGTAACTTAGTGACCTTCTGCAAGTGCTGTCCTCTGTTTTTTGAGAGGTTCTTAAATCTACCTAAAACCATAAAGCCCGTTCCGATGATTGTCCTTTTCCCTGACCATGCCAGGACAAATCTCCCAAAATCCTTAGAAAGCTGCAAGATGCACCTCTTTGACTAGAGACCATTTCCCTCCCACATCCAGCTGTGATAGCTCACAAAACTAAGGGCCCTTTCTCTAAGCTGACCACAGAGAACCGTTGTCTGAGATTAATTTGTAGGGAGGCCTATGACCTGATCTCATGGAACGTGAAACACATTAGCCTGTATCTTGGTAGAAATGCTAATTGGCTATCCTTGAGAGCCCAACCTTCATGCATTTTAAAAGTAAATGGACGGCTTACAACACAGCTGTTTACAAACTGGTATCTCAACACCCTTCTGGGATTTTGGGAGACTCAATCTAACAATTGTAAACCCGGAGACTGCTGCCATTGTCCAAGTGTAAATACCTTGTTCCTTTTCCCCAGGGAAACAATCTAAGCCTTTTTTTTTATGTCTAACAATCAAACCATCCAGGCTTGCTCTCAGGCAGACTTCAGAACAGGTCACATGACCCACTTCACTTAGCCTAAATTTAAGGATACAGTCTCAAAACAATCTTATAAACCTCAATTTTTAATTTTTAAAATATTTATTCTTTCATGGGATCTGGGCGATGCTGGCAAGGCCAGCATTTTTTGCCCATCCCTAATTGCCTTTGAACTGAGTGGCTTACCAGGCCATTTCAGAGGGCTGTTAAGAGTCAACCCCGTTGCTGTGGGTCTGGAGTCAAATGTAGACCAGACCAGGTAGGGATTGCAGATTTCCCTTCCCCAAAGTGAACCGGATGAGTTTTTATGACAATTGATAATCTCATGGTCACCATTATCGAGACTCGCTTTCAATTCTAGATTCTTTTTTTAATTAATTGGATTTAAGCTCCACTAACTGCTGGGTGAATTTTGAACCCATGTCCCTAGAGCATTTGCTTGGACCTCTGGATTGCTAGTCCAGTAGCATTACCACTGCGCCACCATCTCCCATGGCTTCTAGTTTTGTTCTACCGCACCAGTCTCTCTTGTATCCATTCTATCAAAACCTTTTATAATTTTAAAAGGCTGAGGGGTGAAAAAATTAATTTGATTACCTCCTCAGCCTTCTCTATTTAAGAAAAAGGAGACCAAGGCCATTCGTCATCTCCTGATATGTACACTCCCGCATTTGTGTTGTCTCCCTTGAAGATCTTTTTATCAATGAAATGATGAGAAAGCCTTTCACTTTTGGATCTGGGCTTGAATGTAGTCCAAGATGAAGAGGATGGAAGCCTGCTGGTCACAATATGTGACGTGAACTGGGGCAATTACAATGCAGTTCTAGCTGGCACGGGCCTAACACACACAGTTGCCTTCAATCAAGGAGTGAGTAGCTCACTCAAAGAAACCATAGGATGGCTGCTGTGGGAAATGGAAAATTAAGCAACATTAAGCAGTAGGGGCTGAGGCAAATTAATGGGAGAGAGAGCTTTAACTCTGCATCTGGCTATAGCTGGTCCTGATTCTACCATCGGTACCCAAAATGGAAATTGTTCCATTCACCTTGAACCACAAAACCAGGTCATGCAGAACTGTTTCAAGTAATATACATCAAATGATAACAAGTTAAACAATGCATTAACTCAGTTACATACCCAGTTGCGATCAGGGTCAGTCAAGAAGATCTGTTCCATGTATCCTGACTGATATTTATCCCATAACCTACATCATGAAAACAAGTTATCCGGTCATTATCAAATTGCTGTTTTGTGAAAGTTTGCTGGGTGCATACTGGCCGCCAGGGTTCATACATTACAACAGTGACTACACTCAAAAAATAAAATTTTATGTCCTGAGGTCATAAAAGGTGTTTTTAAATGCAAGTCTTCCTTTTCATTTATAGTCCATAATCCTAAACCAGGATACTCTCCATAACTGCATCTCCCCTGCAACGTTCTTTGAATCACTTTTTTAAAAAATTGTATCATTCCAAACAGCAAGTCAGATACTGCTTCCATTCTCACACAGACGCACATTGAATAGATTAAGGACCAGTAGGGTGTAAACTTTGCCAAGGCTAGTATTTCTGGTTGTATTCTCAGTAACCCAATAAATATTTGGGCCTGGCTCAGGTTTAAATCAGAGGTAAGGCAGCCACATTTCATCAGTTATGACGCCCAGTTCCCAGGCATGGTGAATGAACTCGACACCCTCTAGAGCACCACAGGCCAGGTTAAACACCAGACAAGAGAAAACATTCTCAGGAATATTAAAAGTTTGTTATGAGGTTGAATTTATTAGCAGATGAATAAAAGAAACAATTTCTACACTGCAGCAGCTATCAATGGACATCTAACGGTTTGGAATCCGCACAGTCAAAGCAATACAATTTTTTTGAAATATACACAGCAACCCTCATCAACAGACTGGGTTATTAACCAAGCATGTATTTCACAGTGACACATACTCACAGGGGCTCCATGGCACCTTCCTTTTGATTCAAAAGAAAATATCCGTACCGGTTTAACTTCACCCCTTCATTTTGTTTCTCTTTTGTACATTAAAAGTAAAGCCGTAGTCTAGAAGAGGCTCACGTAGTTGAAATCAGAATCGTCATCATACCACTACAGTATACAGTTAAATAGAGGCATTTGTACAAATATCTTTCTTTTTTTTTTAAAAAAAAAAAGAACAGTTGGAAAGAGGAACCACAGGGAGAAATAAACTGGTCTGAAAGTTTACCAAACCAGGAGTTATTCACAGTGTTTAAACTAGCTGCAATGAAAGAAACTGAAAGGAACACTCTATAACCAAAGTTTCTGCACATGTATAACTGCTGAATGATAATCAGCCATAAGGGGACACTGCTGAAGCTGCGGGGTGCATTGTTGGGGACGTGGAGGGGAACAAGAGCAGAGGGAGGAGGGAGTTGCCCAAAGATTGCTCATATGCAGTGTACTAACTGGGGGACACAAAATTCCAAAGAGGGAAAAAAAAAAACACATAATAGGAGGAATAAACCATACAGCATTGAAAAACTGGGATTTAAAAAATGTGATGTTCAGTTTATCAAAATAAAGTCTGGATTACTTTATTCCTTATCTGAAAAAATAGTTTCCAGAAAAAAAAAAAATGAACATTATAGGTGATCCTACCCACTGGATTAGAGAGGGACTAAAACTCACCAAGAAAATCTGGTACCTTTATAAATCATTTGTCATGGAGCTGTCACAGGTCCAGCGATTCCATGTATTACAATCAGCGTTACATGGATCCACTTTAAAACCTGCTAAAGACTTATCAAGTTGTCATGAAATTCACCATAATAAACTATGAACTGAAAGAACATCTTCAAGTCTACTGGATGTTTATTGGTACGAGGGCGAACAGAATGATTTGTCCGTAAGCACTAAGTAGTCCTCCTCCCCTGAAGAAAACCAGCTCCAGTCAATGTTTAAAAGGTACAAGATTTAAGATTTGTTCAGAAACTTGAATCATAGCAACTTGGCATCACATCTTTTAATGCCCATCAGAAATGTGCTAAACACAAACTTTCCTTAATATTTTGGTAAGTGGATGTTTGAGAACTGAAATGGACACTAACAATTCATTATAGTTGGGTGGATAATGGGTGGACACACATTAGGTGAAAAGAGGATCACCCTAAGCAAAGAGGGTTTGGCAAGGTGAGCGTATTCTCTCCCAGAGGAAAAAAAAAAATTCTGACCTCACACAAACAGAATTATCCACTGTGCAAAAGAACCTCATCACCCCTTACAGAGACATGTACAAGCTTGTCTTATTTTCAGACATTTTCAGGGATCCATTTCTGCTGTTCGTACCAATCTTCAGGTATTGTGGATTAAGACTAATGCTTGTTTGCCAAAAATATCAATTTAATCCTGCACAACAACGCAGATACTTAGATTTATGTTAAGGCAAACCATTCTCGTTTGAGCACTACGATCATTCTTCCATCCACACCCACTATCATTTCTGTATTCGGGTGAATCGAAAATGCAGCCCCAGAGGATCTAGGTGATGGTAAGAGTTAGTCAAACTCCTTCTTAACAAAGCTGTTACCAAGTACAGGAGTGCCAAACCTAAACAACTAGATAGAAATGCTCTGTGCAAAGTGCACGCTCTGGTTGCAAATCATCAGAAATTAGACTTAGTTGCCCTTTCCATGCCTCTCCCCAGGATATCTGTATATATCTTACACTCCGCTTGCTGCTGTTTGGGTACAATTTCAGACAAGTGTTTTAATAAAAAAGGAAACAATACTGATTTCATAAGGTACCTAATGTGATTCAAACAGATTACATTGCACTGAAGTTGAAGTACACAATAAGTTGCATCGGTCCTTCAATAAAATCAGTATAAAAGCCAAATATAATTTTTAAAAATACAGAAATAACACTTAACCACTCCATTAAGTGCTGTTAGTCCTTAATGATGTTTTAAACTCAGCCATAGAATTAGGATTGGTTGTTGCACATCAGCAGCACAGTGTAGATGATTCTATTCCAATTAGGGACCTCAAAAACTTTCTCCACAGATACAGTGCCACAAAATCTGGGTCGCTCATTAAAGTTACTAATAATGGCCCTAACTGAATTTTGTTTACTATTTTAGTTTACCCAGCTAAATCAGAGGGCAGTTCTGCTCCCACTGTGTCCAGCATCCTCTAAACTTGGACACCAGTGGGTCTGCATGCTAGGAAAATAATCCACTTTCTAGACAAAACCAGATGACAATAAACCATACTGATGGGGCCTAAATCCTTACCATTTCCTTATCTTTAATAGCAAAGACATGTATATTCAATTGCTGACCACAACCTTGGAACGTTCAGTTTAATTTTGGGGAGGGGCTAATCTCACTTATTTAACCAAATTAATAAATTGTGCTCCATAGCTTAAATGGTCTCTTTTACCATACTTCAACAAGGTAGAACTACTGCAGATGCTACCCCAGGTTAATGTCAAAAGGATCCACTTAGATACCAAGACTCAAGACTTCACTGGAAGGCCAGATACAGCTCACCCATGCTGAGTTGTCTACTTTTTTTGGACTACAATGCAGTCAGGCTATGTCCCTGTGTGACCCAGCACCAATTCCAGAGTTCAATCGTTTTAACCTTGAAATTGTACCCAGCTTTTGCTTTCTAAAGATTCAGGACAGTTTAAGAGGAGGATTTGTAGTGAATTCCCTTCATACAAATTCCTGGGTTATGCTGCACCAAGGTTCGTGAAATTGCAGTTCGCTTGCACCTATTTCACGGAGTAGATTCCACATTGCACTTTAAGCTATCTCGCCAGCTAATATTTTCAGACCACCGTCAGAATTCCTTGCACAACTCACCACACAAAGCCACACTTCAGTTTTGCTACTGTACCAAAGCAATATCATCGTTTGCTCAACAGGGTTTGACTTGAATCCTAAGCCGTACCAGAGGGAAAGTGCATTCTTCTCACTTTATCTCACCATTCCGAAAAGGGTATGAAACCATGCAGTTAAAAAAAATCTAAGGGACTCTAAGGCTATAATGTGAAAATAAGTATTTAAAAAAAAGTGTTTTAATTTTGGTCTATAGCCCCCTATTAATAAAGGAGGATCCTTGAATATTTTCCTGGTTGAGAAAGAGAGGGGAAAGATTGATTCCGGGTAACATAGGTATAGTATGCGCTCAGACACTAGTTGAAACTCACAGATCTCCATAGGGCTAGTTCATCACCTCAAGGAATTTATTGATTAAAATTCTGGAGGTGGAAAAACAACACCAATGTAATACTTAATGGGAGCTACTGAGAGTGCATACTCGTGCAAGCGAGAGGGGGATTAAAATAAAAGAGGGAAAGTGAAAGGTAAAGGGAGTACACAAGAGGGCAGAGAGTGGGAGAGCACGTACATGATGAGGAGGGCAGCACCTCTCCACTCTGAGCCAACACCCTTCAGATGCAAGTGTACAATTTGCTACTGTTGAAAAGATATGTTGTGCACATAGACCTAGTGAGAGTTCAGGAGCAAGACCACTCTCCCCAGAAAAGGATAATAATCATCCATGTTCAGGTTGAGATAATGTGGACTGACAAATCAGTACCTGCATTCAAAAGACACAGTATGGATATAGTGTATTTTGTAAACATGGAGCCCTCTTTTTACTTCAGTAAAAGCAAACATGATAATCATTTCATTCAAAACTACTCAAAGGATTTATTCACCCAACAAAACAAAAAACGGGGGCAGCACAGGCATGATAGGCCAAATGGCCTCCTTTGATGCTGTAAGACTCCAATACTAGTCTGAGCTGAAGTTACCTCATTTATACTAAATTTTACTCCAGTGCAATAAGAGATTTACTCATTTAAAAAAAAACAATAAAAACTCCACACTTTTTGATACTAGTTTTCCCTCAAACTCCAAGTAAAAAAGAACATTCGGCATTATACTTGGGAAAATGTTCAGAAGCGTATTCTGCTTATCCAAAAGATCAAATATCCCCTATGGGTGGGACGCTTTTAATTTGACTAACTGCATCCAACCATAGGGCCCAGGGTAGAGTTCAGCAGGGTTTCACTCAGCTCTGACCAACAAGTTAGGGATCTGTAGTTGGCAGGTTAACCGGTCATTTTCTTATAGAATGAGGGACCCTCATCCCGGGAAGGGTTGGGTTGGGATGCGGCCAAATCACTACGTCAACATTTGCTGACATGAACTAGGCCTCTCAAATTCATTTTTTTAAAAAAAAACTGAACTTCAACTATTAATGTAATAAGACAACATTCTACCTGGAAAGGTTTATTATTTAAAAACAGAAATAAAACCAGTCACGTGAAAGCCAGACCCTGCATTTTGCCAGATGATTATTTTCAGTTATTTTCCCAAAATTTAAAAATTCAGGTGGAAACCAAGAGTGGATCACAAATATTGTATTGCACTCAGTCATTAAGTGCCGGATGGCATCTAAACTGTGCATATGCCTTTGGAAAGCAAGACCCAGCAAAAGCCAAAGTGAAATGCCTGGTTTGAGTGGGGGGGGCGAGCAAAAGGAATAAAAAGAAATAAATAACCCATCGCTAGGAGGAAGCAAGAAAAAAAAAAGGCTGAAAAAAGCAGATGCCCAAATATCAAATCAAAAAGTATTTTTCCTGCTGCAGGTTCTTCAAAGCCTTAGTGTTGTCTGTGTCTCAATCTACATCCACCCGAGCAGAAAATGAGCAACATGTTAAGGTTACTGCAGGAACAGTGTAAGACAAAGCAGTGTAGAAAGAGTCAGAAAGTAAATAGACAGGAATTTGGGATGTGGGATGGGGGTGGGGAGAAGGAAAAGGTCCAATTTTTTTTTAAGACCAACAGGACTCTGTCTATAACAAACTCAAAAAGAACACCACTACCACCAACAGGCAGCCTCAAAAACTTTGGAACAGTCAAGTCCCCAGTCTAATATTTGTGCTCAACTTAAAACAGATGTTACCAATTCGGGTTTTATTTGCAGTTTGGGGGGTTGGGAGAGGTTAAAAGCATTTAAAAACAAATATCTTGTTCACTCTTCCAGCACTCAGCCACTTTCAGTTCAAGGTTGTGTCTGGGCTACAGACAAGGGACATGGGAGAAGGGTGCAGATTCTGATCATTGTCCTTTTCATTAGCAGCCATCAGTCATGGTCCGTGATTCATAGCCTCTGTCATCGCCTCCTTGCTTCCAGCCTGGAGCATCGCAGTCTCTGTCCATCCCGCTTCGGAGAATCAGTGAGGACGTTCTTTCCCACAGGTGGACAGACACGGAGAAAACACCTGGTACAAATCAGGATATCACCAGTACGGATTCTGTACTCCTTTTCTTTAATGTACCCTCTCAGCGGATAGCCTGCATGCTCAGTTTGAACTGTTGTTATTAGATGATCCAGAGGTTGATGCGACCACACCTGGGCTGGTGCTGGACACTGATTTTCTAATATGAGGCATCAAATATGGGTCACTGGCAAGTTGCTGAACATCTATCCGGTCCTCTTTACGATATGCCAAACAGCGACGGATAAAAGCCTGTAATAGAATTAGAGAAAAAGTGCCATGAAAGTTCAGAATTCTCAAATATCGACAAGTATCTGATTATCTTGGTACTGACAAGGAAGCAAGTCAAATAACTAAGACTGAAACATTTTTTTCCTGAGTGAATTATTATATTCAATACCTAGGGAACTGAAAGGTATGGTTTTGTTTATTATGCAAATGAGGAACTTGAACGTAAACAAGAATAGCCATCTGCATTTTATCTGGGCAAATCGTTTGGAATTGTTTCAAAGGAAGAGGAAAGTATAAAATGGACTCAGGATGTTTCAGTACAGAGGAAGGCATTCACTGTGCATCTCCTCACCATCATCTCTGAAAACTACCCAGTTGGTACCACTTCTCTGCCCTTTATCCTTTTTCAAATATTTATACACTTGGCATGTAAAATTGTGTGCAAGGCAGGAGGGCGCGAGAGAGAGAGAGGGAGGGAGGGAGGGCGCGAGAGAGAACAATCTGTAACCTCATGGCCTGGCATATCCCCCACTCTACTATTGCCATCAAGCCAGGGGATCAACCCTGGTTCAATGAGGAGTGCAGGAGGGGATGCCAGGAGCAGCACCAGGCAAACCAAAAAATGAGGTGTCGACCTGATGAAGCTATAACACAGAACTACTTCCGTGCCAAAAAGCATAAGCAGCAAGTGATAGAGAGAGCTAAGCGATCCCACAACCAACGGATCAGATTTAAGCTCTGCAGTCCTGCCACATCCAGTCGTGAATGGTGGAGGACAATCAAAACAACTCACTGGAGGAGGAGGCTCCACAAATATTCCCATTCTCAATGATGGAAGAGCCCAGCACATCAGTGCAAAAGATAAGGCTGAAACATTTGCTACAAACCTCAGCAAGAAGTGCCGAGTGGATGATCCATCTTGGCCTCTTCCGGAGGTCCCCAGCATCACAGATGCCAGTCTTCAGCCAATTCGATTCACTCCATGTGATATCAAGAAACAGCTGAAGACACTGCCAAGGCTATGGGCCCTGACAATATTACTGAAGACCAGTGCTCCAGAACTTGCCACGCCCCTAGCCAAGCTGTTCCAGCACAGCTACAACACTGGCATCTACCCGGCTATGTGGAAAATTGCCCAGGTATGCTCTGCACACAAAAAGCAAGACAAATCCAAACCAGCCAACTACCGCCCCCCATCAGTCTACTCTCGATCATCAGTAAAGTAATGGAAGGGGTCATTAACAGTGCTATCAAGTGGCACTTGCTTGGCAATAACTTACTCACTGACGCCCAGTTTGGGTTCTGCAAGGGCCACTCAGCTCAAAGAAAAATGGTTGTGGTTGTTGGAGGTCAGTCCTCTCAGCTCCAGGGTAACTAAAGGAGTTCCTCAGGGTAGTGTTCTTGATCCAACCATCTTCAGTTGCTTTATTAATGACCTTCCTTCCATCATAAAGTCAGAAGTGGGGATGTTCACTAATGTTGCATAATGTTCAGCACCATTTGTGACTCCTTAGATACTGAAACAGTCCATGTCCAAATGCATCAAGACCTGGAAAACATCCAGGCTTGAGCTAACAAGTGGCAAGTAACATTCACGCCACACAAGTGCCAGGCAATGACCATCTCCAACAAGAAAGAATCCAACCATCACCCCTTGATGTTCAATGACATTACCATCACTGAATCCTCCACTATCAACATCCTGGGGGTTATCAATGACTAGAAACTGAATTGGACCAGCCATACAAATACTGTGGCTACAAGAGCAGGTCAGGGCTAACAATCCTGTGACAAGTAACTCACCTCCTGACTCCCCAAAACCTGTACACCATCTACAAGGCACAAGTCAGGAGTGTGATGGAATACTCCCCACTTGCCTGGATGAGTGCAGCTCCTGCAACACTCAAGAAGCTTGACACCGTCCAGGACAAAGCAGTCGCTTGATTGGCACCACATAAACAAACATTCACTCCCTCCAACACCGATGCACAGTAGCAACAGTGTGTACCATCTACAAGTTGCACTGCAGGAATTCACCAAGACTCCCTTCAACAGCACTTTCCAAACCCATGACCACTATCATCTAGAAGGACAAGGGCAGCAGACAGATGGGAACACCACCACCTGGAAGTTTCCGTTCAAGTCACTCACCATCCTGACTTGGAAACATATCGCTGTTCCTTCACTGTCACTGGGTCAAAATCCTGGAACTTGCTTCTTAACAGCACTGTGGGTGTACCACATGGACTGCAGCGGTTCAAGAAGGCAGCTCACCACCACCTTCTCAAGGGCAACCAGGGATGGGCAATAAATACTGACCCAGCCAGCGAAGCCCACATCCCGTGAATGGATAACAAAAAAAAAAAATCCCTTAACTAATATCACCACCAAACAGATTACCTAGTTGTTTATCTCATTATTTTTGTGGGGCCTTGCTCTGTGCAAATTGGCTGCTGGTTTTCCCCGCATTAAAACAGCGACTAAATTTCAAAAATACTTAATTGACTGCAAAGTGCTTTGGGATGTTCCAAGGTTGTGAAAGGCCTATATAAATGCAAGGCTAAGCATATATACTACATGCACTGTGTGTCCAACAGGTCGATATGATGCATCCAGTGTGTGGGTGAAGTGTGCTAACCCGTGTGTGTTAGTTTGCTTCTCATTTTCAGCTGACATTGCTGGCTGGCAGCAATGCGAAGAGAGCCAAATGTATAAGTCTCTCCCAGTCAGTGCACAGCCTCTCCATCATCAAGTTCTCAGCTCTGTCTTGGCATTGCGACACAGAAACTGGGTCACCCATGCATCCAGTTAAAGCTTCAGAGGAACTCAAGAGGACATTTAGTGTGCAGGCCCACCAGGATGTCGACATGCCCTGGCACTCATGAACCAAAATCCCAACTATGGGCCAATAGCTCCACTGCCTTGTGGATGGATACCTCTGGAAAGATGAAGGCTAAAGGAGTAAACCGTGACAAAAAAAACTTGGAGTGCAGCCCAAAGGCAGACTGATGTCTAAATATGTCATCCTTCTGGCAACTCCTGTAAACAAGTCAGTGCCAAATGTAGTGCTTTGCATCCTTTGGACTCACTGGGGTGGTCGAGAGGGACACACTGATGTTTGGACAGCTGAGGTTCTCCATAAATTTGCCCAGGCTTCTGCCCTGCAGAGGACACTCCAATTTCATTGCAATGCATTAACGCAACACGGGAGACAGCAGTTATGGGTTTTAAGCCCAACTCGACTGGCGTAGAGAACGAGTGATACAGGCCGTCTCCGATAGCGGGAGGGACCATTGTGATCCATTGGTCAGGCTACCAGCCACCTCAAGTCAGGCATCCCCTGAATGTATTAAGAGCCAAGTAAAAAGGCCAACAGACTGCTAGGCAGTTTGCAACTCTGCCAAAATATTCACATGTCTATTGACACATGCTGGGGCATGAATGAAGAGATCAAAAAAATAACAGGTCCGCCAAAAGATAAATTCCTCCGTTATAAACAAGGCAGGGAAAGCCATCACTGAATGCAATAAACAGTCGGAGAGATGGGTGGAATGCGCTCATGAGTTGTACGCTAGGGAGAACACTGTCACCTAGGAAGCTCTAGATACCATAGAAGTCCTGTCCATCACGGCAAAGCTGGATATTGAACCCACAGTGGAGGAGCTTAGCAAAGCTATTAACTCACTTGCCATGGGCAAAGCTCCAGGTGCTGAAGCTACATCTCCTGAATTCATCAAACACAGAAAACCGACACTCCTGTAACATCTGCACAAACTTCTCTGTCTCTGCTGGAGCGAGGGGGGAGTGCCCTAGGATATGGTGATGCAAAGGTTGTGACCTTGTTCAAGGACAAGGGAGGCCGCAGTGATTGCAACAAGTACCGAGGAATCTCCCTGCTGAGCATTGTGGGAAAGGTATTTGCCAGTGTTGCCCTTGTCAGACTGCAGTCCTGGCTGAACTCATTTTTCCCAAATCCCAGTGTGGTTTCTGAACTGGAAGATCTACAATTGACATGATCTTCTCAGCACAGCAGCTGCAAGGGAAATGCTGTGAACTAAGGACACTATTATATATTGCCTTCATTGATCTCACTGAGACATTCGACCACGTGAGCAGAGGCGGTTTATTTAAGCTGCTGGAGAAAACTGGCTGCCTGCCAAAGCTACTCAATGTGATCTTCACTTTCCATAACATGATGGGTGAGGTCAACTATGACAGGGCAACTTCAGAACCCCGTGGTGAGAATAATTGCCCTTGGCATCAAGGCAACATTTAACCAAGTGTGGCATCAAAGAGCCCTAGTAAAATTCTCGTCAAGGGGAATCAGGGGGGAAAACTCTCTACTTCTTGGAGTCATACCTAGCACAAAGAGAGATGGTTGTGGTTGTTGGAGGTCAATTGCTTCAACTCTAGTATATCATTGCAGGAATTCTTCAAGGTAGTACCCTAGGTTCAACCATCTTCAGCTGCTTCATCAATGAGCTTCCCTCCATCATAAGGTCAGAAGTGGAGATGTTTGCTGATGACTGCATAATGTTCAGCACCATTCACAACTCCTCAGGTACTAAAGCAGTCCATGCCCACATGCAGCAAGACTGGGCTTAGGCTGATCAGTGGCAAGTGACATTCGTGTCACACAAGTGCCAGGTAATGACCATCTCTAACAAGAGAGAATCTAACCGTCTCCCCATGACATTCAACAGCATTGCCATCGCTGAATTCCCCAATATTAACATTTTGGGAGGGGGGTTTCACCATTTAAATAATGTGGCTACTAAAGCAGGCAAGGTGGTGAAAGGCTTGGGTTTTCACATTCAAGCCAACTTGAAGAGGAATGGCCAAGTTGGTAGCACGCTCAGAAAAACCAAATAAATGGATGTTTATCCTGATCCCTTTCAGACTCTTTATACACAGCCTGTTGTTGATTAACACTGGCCACGTCTGTCCCTTGGTCGAATACGCTGCCCTCATGTGAGGCCAGGGCACCACATGTGCAAACCACTCAAAGAATACAGAAGCCTGTACTGAGATTAATCTTAGGCCCTTGGTAACAGACGATGCTCTTCATGTCATAAAATTTAAAACTCTACGAAGAAGGAGAGTTAGTATTTGTGCTAAGTTTGGAAAATCCCTTATGCAAGCTACCCAATTTCAGAACTGGCCACCACCAACATGTCCACAGCCACCAAGGCAACTCAAGAGGTTTGACTAAATTCAATCCTGTAAAATTTAGGACAGAAAGATACTATTGTAGCCCTATTCCTCACATGATTCGGGTCCGCATTGAAGTACTTAATCATGAAACCTATGTGTACGTAAGTGTCAGTAATGTTGGAATAGTATACTGGTTTGTTATTTTAATACAGTTTTAATTTAATTTCCTTCTTTTAATATCCCATCAACAACTTCCCTGTTACTTGCTCAATTTATTTGTCTATTTTTGTTGCTACGTGATTGTCATGTTTCCATGTTTATAACTTGATCACTTAGTCTACATATGAATTTTGAAAATGCAAGTCACACTGCAATTCAGCCTTTGGACTGTGAATGTGTTTCTTGGATAAAATATGATTATTATTTTGGTAAGGAATACTCTCACTGACACTTGCCTGGATGAGTATAGCAGCAACAGCACTCAAGACGAAGCAACGCACTTGATCAGCACCCCATTCACTACCTTAAACATTCACTCCAAGTCACACTCCATCCTGACTTGGATCTATATTATCGTTCCTTCATTGTTGCTAGGTTAAAACGTTGGAAGTTTCTACCCCGCAGCGCCATGGGCATGTCTACACCACACAGACCGCAGCAATTCACCGCTACCTTATCAAGGGCAATTAAGCATGGACAGTAAATGCTGGCCTAGCCAGTGATGCCTTCATCCCAAGAATAAATAAGCCATATCCAAATTGTTATCAGAAAGATTGCCATGTCTGCCATGCAAACTGACTATTCCAGGGTCAATTAATAGTGTGAATAATACAAGGATAGGTAGAACATTACAACTGGAGGATTGTATTCATTATTCTTCCAAACACCATTTCCACTTATTATAAACTTTCAATTTGAATGATTTCTGTGGGGTTAGCTCTCCACAACTAAAGGTGGGGAAGCATTAATCAGATTGAGACTGAGGGGCATTATATCATATCTAGCCCTCAACAAGGAAAGCATTTATCTCTTGGATCTCTTTCGTACAGTTTTAACAAATATAAGAACATTTTCCTCAACTACCATTTTTGCCCCTCAGCTATTGATCCAGAATACAAGATTGAAACGGTGGGCAGGCACAGAGAAATCTTTCTATCTAGGAGTCCCAGCCTGTATAACATTACAGCTTGACCACTCCCTCTAACAAAAAGCTGAACAGCCATTAGATTCTGCTGATCATCACTGTGTCAAGATTAATTGGATATTGGACCAAGCATTTTCCATAATGTTCTACTCCAAACATCAGAAACACAAATATCCTGACAGTATCAGTGTCATATCCATACATTGTCAACACAACAATTAGAATAGAATATTTAATTATGTATGTCATTACTGCGGTGATTTCCATACACAATTGGGTCATATTCTCTGCCCATTCTCCCTTCAGGAAGGCAATTGTCAGGCATGACATAAATATGAAGTGCAGCCACAATCTGAAGAAAGATCATTGCCCTGAAACATTAACTCTGTTTCTCTCTCCACTGACGTTGCTTGACCTGAGTATTTCCAACATTTTCTGTTTTTATTTCAGTATTTTATTGCATTTGTTGCCTGGCAATCAAAATCTAGGAACAATGAAAGGCGACTTGGGAGCAGATACTTGAAACAATTCTGTTGTGTGGCCTAAGATAGTCTTATATTCGATCCATAAATATCACTTTCAACATGAGCTAACATGCACTAATAAGTGAGAAGTTTGAATGCCCAGGGCATGCTTGCTGACTGATTTACAATTGGTCTACTTGCATATGCCCAGAGCAGTTTGGACCAATCACATGCTTAGGACTAACTCTCGGAATTTTATCCATCAATTCACAAAGAACCCTTGAATCATCTTGGGAGAGTGGAAATGAATAGGTGCACATGCAAAGATGCTGTATTCCAAGAAAACCTGCTGCCATAGAAAAACTTGTTTTGGGTACTGACATAACGTGACTGGGAAAAATACTAAGATAAAAGCAAAATACTGCAGATGCTGGAAATCTGAAACAAAAACAGAAAATGCTGGAAAAACAAAGTTGACGTTTCGAGTCCGTACGACCCTTCTTCACTCTGAAGAGGAGTCATACGGACTCAAAACGTTAACGCTGTTTTTCTCTCTCCACAGAGAAATGCTGAGTTTTTCCAGCATTTTCTATTTTTGTTGTGGGAAAAGTCCTGTTTGGCTATTTCACATTCTCCCCAACAGCCTCAAACAGAGCCTCCTTGATGGGTCAGCAAACATATCCAAATGAATAGCTGAGCCACAATGACTAGGAAGATCCCAATAATCAAAAACTGCAAAGACCAAAGCCAGTCTCTTCAACTGTGAACAAACACTCCACAGCCTTATTGATGACTCTCATCTTCCTCTTGGATAGCTATTCAGTGTTCCCTGCTGGAACTGATCATGTAAGTGAGGCAAAGGACTAGTTCTACTGTGATGCCCCCAAAGGTCAAATCACGCAATTTTAATTAAATATTTAAGAAAAATGCCATTCCAACATTTTTGTTTACGTGTCCTGGGTATATGGGCACTGCTGGCAAGGCTAGGATTTATTGCCCATCTCTAGTTGCCATTAAGAAGGTTGTGGTGGGCCTTCTTGAACTGCACCAGTCAGTGTGGTGAAGGTACTCCCATAGCCCTGTTACATAGGGAATTAATTACAAGATTTTGAACAGTGACAATGGAGTTACTACGATAATGCTGGAAACGCCGGTTCTGATGTAAAATCATCAACCTGAAAGGTTAACTCAGTTTCACTCCTCAGATGTTGCCTGACCTGCAGGCTATTTTCAGTTTCAGTTTTCAAGTTTCCAGCATCTGCAGTATTTTGCTTTCAAAATGAAGAAACTGCATTGTTTGTGAGTACTTGACAGTTTCAATTTTCTCCCAAACTGAAGTATCCTTGTAGCTACACGGTAGCCAACAGCTATAAGATTTGGTGTTACTCTTCTAGGCAGCACATCAATATTACCATCAAAGTCAGGTGTGAGCCTAAAAACAAAGTCACCATGTTGAAGTTATTTAGTTATGTGAAGAATCTTTTCTTACCCCACCAGGTACTTTCACCCTGCCTCGTTACCCACTTAACTGTTGAGGGAGCAGCTCGTCGTCAAGTCTCCATCAGTGCTACTCTATACCTGGCCAATAATGGGGGTGTGCAAGAGATGCACACAAATGATTTTCTCTCCAGAAAAACATGGAAATTCAATCCATGGAGGGTCTTGTGCTCACGCACAAGTCCTACCACTGGGATTCATTATATCAGTTTTTAGATGCTTTGTGCAACTGCAACAAAACTGCCTGTTAAGATCTAAATGGATTATTACACTGGGATCCTGTTACAACAAGGTCCACGGAGTCTATATCGAGACTACGTTATAGGCGAGACTGCATAATAATGAGGTCCTTTCAGAAGTCCTGCGTAAAGACATTTCTTGTTCAATTACGGAGAAATTAATCAATAACAAGCACATAGATCTGCTTTAACTATGTCCTGCATTTGTTTCCTATGATCCATCTTTGGAAATTAGATTGTTTTAACTTCTAGGTTTATAGCTATAATAGTGGTGAAAAATAGCTTATTGCAAATCATTTGAATCAAAGCTGGGATTAACTTGACTATTTAAATAGGCCAAAATATATAGTAATGAGATGTATTCCACTTTATTACAACTAAAAGTAGAAAACAGTAAGGATGGTGGATTTTAATCAACATTTTAGTCTGCTAATCTTTTTCCTTTGTGGGAAGATTCAATATCAATCTGAACATCCATCCAAATCAATGTGCAACATTTGATCTGTGTACATCATAAAAGAAAATATTTCACTTAAGTTTACACTCCTTCTGGCTAAATGTTCTTTTCAAAACAAACTTTTAGTCATTGAACCTCATCTATAAAAGCGTCAAATCTACTGGCTGTTTTCACGCAAATTTCTGTCCTGGAAATTAAATTCTAGAGGATTGAATGTATGTGCATACTGTTATTCTATCTGTGCAACTTAAATTGATGTTAAATAAAGTTAGAAAAAGGAGAAGTTAGACTTCTAAATGTGCACGATAATCTTGTCAGAAAACGTTAAACTTTGCTACAGTACAATACCCTTTGCAGTAGATACATCCTAAAGCATTGAACTATTCTATTCTAGAATGAGACAGATACTTTAGCTCATTGTGATATTCTGTTTGGAGCACCGAGGTGAGTCTAATTTTGCCTTTGCACTGTTGGTCAAGAAACTTAAAAAGAAAATTTTGGGGTCCAAGGCAGGTGTGTTATATAGTGAATTTTGTGCTTTAGCGGACCGCATTATAGCAGCGACCAATTTGGTGAATACAATAAAGTAGCAGGGTCAGGCAGCTTCATATTAACTAGGCTTTGTTTATCTCACATCTATCATGCGCTTTGGCAGGATCGCCTTACCTTTGCTTCTGCACTGTTCACTGGCTTCTGGGGGAACTGCACCTCTGTAGCTTTCAGAATTGTGTTTTCTTGAAGGATGTCCTGTTGAGACTGGTTGTGACCAAATGGCTAAGGAATGGAGGGGAAAAAGGGAAGCACGTCAGAGCTAAAAGCAGCAGCAAGCAGTCAATGGTGTATGAGCCTGAAGCTTGAAAGTGAAAGCATGTACAACTTCACAACAGCCATCAACATATTACAAGCTCTCAAAGTGACAGAACCCTCAGCCTTGCAAACTTCAGATACATCTCTACCATTTTGTCTTTACAGATCATCATTCACAAGCTCCAGTAAGAGGCTAATAGAGAGCAAGAAGCACTCAGTGTTCATAAAACCCATTTAACCTTGAACAACACTGGCACCTTCCCTGAAGATCCTCCTGGGTCCATCTGCCTTCTCACCCAATCTTGTACAACGGGGAGTCCCAGGGCTACTGGTTTCAAACGGAGAAAGAGCTGTGCACCAGAAAGGGGCAAACAGACTAGCATTCTTCAAGGGCCAGATAATAATCTTCTAAAATGGAAAATTTCACTTCTCCCAGCACATCCAAATCTGCTCCCTCCAGAATCCAGCATACTTTGCAAGCTCTGGCATGAGTCCACTGCAATTTCCACCACATTTCAAATATTAAAGGACACCAACATTTTCTATGAACATCTGTTTAAGAGGAACATCCATTACTAGATGTACCTTATTGAAACTGCCAGTAAAGCAGAATATACCAAGTAGCCAAGAAACTGGTAATGCTGCAATTGGCCAGTGTGTCAACTGCTTTGAGCTGTGAATGGTCAACTAAGCAGATGTCTAGGCTTACACGTTTAACTAGCAGCAACCCACAAAACATTTGTGGTCAAATTAGTATCTTTATTGCAATAGTACTACTTTAAATACAGGATTTCAAGCTATTCTTTCACCATAGACTTTAATGTTTAAATCAAACTTCTCACTTTGGAAAAAAGCAACATAAAGCTGTCCAAGTGCAAAAACAGGTCTGGGCATATAAATATAAATTTTGTCAAGAGTCTGACCTTGTGACTTGTTTATAGTCTTGGAATATGAAAGTCTAATTGGGTTTCTCCCAAGTCGAAACGGCAGGTTTCTGAGGGGTTCAATATTATTTGAGGAATAATCACTATTTCCTTGAAACCTGCCTGTTATAATTGCAGCGCTGAGCAAAGAAAACAGCCTCTTAGCTCCGATTCTTGCTCTGTGACAGAGCCCTTGTTTAAGATTCATTAAGTTTCACAGTAACATTATAACTGCGTCTTACTTGAGTCTATGGCCACAGTTTTCCAGCCCTTCACGTCAGCGGGATCTTCCGGTCCTGCCAACGTGAACGGGGATTTCAATGGTTCGTCAACCCCCGCCACAGGGAAACTGGAAAATTCTGGCCTATGTTTGTGCGGTGGCATGCCCATTGGAGATAGAATGTGTCAAAATTCTGGAGGGTACAGACTGTTAAAATGTTCCTTGTCTATAGAACCAACGCTTTTCAAACACCTGATATCTTTTCTGAAACTTTTTCATTCAAATCTAGTGACTTCATTTTTAGCACAAAGAATGCTTTTGGATAAAAGTTGTATCAAATAATTATCCTGCCATTTTGCCACACTTAACCAATTTCATCATCTCATCCACTCCTCTGATACCACCCCTTCCTCTCATGCCATCCTCAACCCATTCCATCCTGCCTTGAGGGGGGGTGAGGGTGGAAGAGGAAAAGGAAGCAAAAGGATTCACATTTATGTAACGCCTCTCACAGCCTTTGAACTGGATGCAGCAGAGGATGCTTTTCATGTCAACTTTGCAATACCACAACGGAAATGAAAACAATTCTGTGTAAAAGGCAAGTATTTTTAAAGGAAAGCAGAAACCAGAAGTTACCTTGCGTCCATAGAGACACTGATAGAAGATAACTCCCACAGACCATACGTCTACCTTATTGGAAATCTTAGGAGGCTCTTTCCCAACCACAAAACATTCAGGAGGCAAATACCTAATAAGCAAGAGAAGGATGTTAGAATATTGAGCTTCAAAGTTCTACATCAGTGATTTAAATACAGGTTCAAGGAGATAGCTCACCACCACCTTCTCACCACCACCTTCTCAAGGGTAATTAGGGATGGACAATAAATGTTGGCCTAGCCAGCAACACCCAGATCCCATGAACAAATAAAAAAAATATGTTGGCAAGCAGCAGACTTCATTGTTTATCCATGCTAGCCGTTTAGCCCACAGTAAATGAGGACCATAGTAGGTCCTTCACACGTCTCATCAGTAAAAATAGTCTCCACATCTATTGGGCAAGTAGGATCAAGAAGGTTTCAGTGCAACAGGCAAATTGCATTGCAACTCAATCTCTAATTAAGTTCAAATTATGACCTCAAACAATTTCAAAAGACCAGTGATCACTTGAGGGTATGGAAAAGGTCACAATCTCCCCTGTCCATTGAACCCTTACTTATACAAACTTTGTGCCCCTTCCTACTCTACCACTATTGATACTAACTGCCCACTGTATTGCTACATATACAAACTATATGTCCCATGCCCACTGCAATCCTACAAACAAACCACCCCTACTGAACCTTACCTATTGTGCCCCAACGCATATAACCTGCATTCTGTGGACAGCACCCATACATAAAACATTCACGCTGCCCACAATTACAGAACCTGTACCCACACCCCACCCAATGTACCAAAACATATGCATGTCATCTGCACAAAACACATGATGTGCATCCCATCCAATGCACTCAAAAAAAATACATTCACTTATCTACAAGCAGTCCTCTAAATTGGAACTATATATAGTATCTCAGCTCCCTGACTTTGAGCTACTGGGAACTGGCAGAGAATAAGATATTTGTAGAAGTGTAATTTCCCAGGAGGAGGAGCGGGGGCTCTTATTGTCTAAAACTGGGTGGTCACAATTCCATTAGATGCAGATGGTCCAGACATCAATGACCAATCTAAGCAGAGTAATCACAGAGGGACAATTCGGTCTTACTTATGGCATTCTTGATCCAAACCACACCTGCTCGTCTTGCATCAGGTGCTTCGAATAATGGCAGGCCAGCCAGAAAATCCAACAATTCAGTGTTTGTGCCATTTGGACTCGGAGAACTAACAAACTGCAGCTTTCTAGAGGCTAATTGCTTCGTAACCATAATCTCTCTCACACACAAGTTCTTTAAGCCAGAATCTTCATTAAGGCACAACAGACAGACAAGTCAGCAGCAAGCATGGCAATGCCTCGTAGTGGTCAGTTGCAATAGAAGCCTGGCAAAGGGACAAGTGCACACTACCATCCTGCTTTTCTCTCTGGCCGTGGTGTGGCGAAGATTATTGACAGGAATGGGTAACTTTAAGCCAAAAACACAGCGAGTGTATCACTCATAGACGAATGGACTGAAGGGCCAAGAGGTGCACTTTTGTACTTTTTAATTCTACAAAAACTTGCACAGTTCTGGCAAAAGGGTGGGGAGGAAATAAATACAATAACTATCGCTAGAGAAGAAGTCCTAGGGAAACTAATGGTGCTAAAGGCCGATAAATCATCTGTACCTGATGGGTTGCATCCTAGGGTATTAAAGGGGATAGCTGCAGAGATAGTGGATGCACTGGTAGTAATCTTGCAAGAATCCTTAGATTCTTGAAAAGTTCCAGAGGATTGGAAAACTGCCAATGTAACACCCTTATTCAAAAAGGGGGGGGAGAGACAAAAAACAGGTAACTATAGGCCAGTTAGCTTAACATCGGTCATTGGCAAAATGTCAGAGTCTATTATAAAGGATGTAATAGCATAGAATTTAGAAATGCATAATGTAATCAAACAGAGTCAGCATGGTTTCATGAAGGGGAAATTATGCCTGACACATTTATTAGGATTCTTTGAGGAGGTAACAAGCAGGATTCATAAAGGGGAGCCAGTAGATGTAATATATTTGGATTTCCAAAAGGCGTTCGATAAGGTACCACACATAAAGCTACTTAATAAGATAAGGGCCCATGGTGTTGGGGGTAGTATATTAGCATGGATAGAGGGCTGGTTAACTAATAGAAGACAGATTAGTTCGGATAAGAGGGGCACTTTCAGGATGGCAACTTGTAACAAGTGGAGTGCCACAGGGATCAGTGCTGGGGCCACAATTATTTACAATATATATTAATGACTTGGATGAGGGAAATGAATTTGCTATCGCCAAGTTTGCGGATGACACAAAAATAGGTGGGAAGGCAAGAGGTGAGGATGACACAAAGAGTCTACAGAGGGATACAGACAGGTTAAGTGAGTGGGCAAAAACATGGCAGATGGAGTATAATGTGGGAAAATGTGAGGTTATACACTTTGACAGCGAGAATAGAGGAGTTGAATAGTATTTAATTGTAAAAAAAAGACTGCAGAAAGCTGCAGCAGAGGGATTTGGGAGTCCTTGTGCAAGAATCCCAAAAAGCTAGCATAGAAGTTCAGCAGGTATTACATAAGGCAGATGGAATGTTGGCCTTTATTTCAAAAGGGAATGGAGTTTAAAAACAGGGAAATCTTGCTAAAACTATACAAGGCACTAGCTAGACCTCACTTAGAATACTGTGAACAGTTTTGGTCCCCTTAACTAAGGAAAGATGTACTGGCATTGGAGGCAGTCCAGAGAAGGTTCACTAGGTTGATCCTGGGGATGGAGGGTTTTTCTTATGAGGAGAGGTTGAGTAGGTTGGGCCTGTACTCATTGGAGTTCAGGAGAATGAGAGGTGACTTCATTGAATCATATAAAAGATTCTTCAGGGGCTTGACAGGGTAAATGCTGAGAGGTTGTTTCCCCTTGTGGGAGAGTCTAGGAGCAGAGGGCACAATCTCAGAGTAAGGGGGCACCCATTTTAAAACAGAGATGAGGAGGAATTTCTTCTCTCAGAGGGTAGTCAATCTGTGCAATTCTTTACCACAGGGGACTGTAGAGGCTAGGTCATTGAGTATATTCAAGGCTGAGATAGACAGATTTTTAATCAGTAAGGGAATCAAAGGTTATGGGAAAAAGGCAGGAAAGTGGAGTTGAGGATTATCAGGTCAGCCATGATCCCTTACTGTCCTGGAGCTGAGATGACTGACCTCCAAAAACCACAACCATCTTCCTTTGTGCTAGGTATGACTCCAACCAGTGGAGAGTTTTCCCCGATTCCAGTGACTCCAGTTTTGCTAGGGCTCTTTGATATCACGCTCAGTCAAATGCTTAGTGTCAAGGGCAGTCACTCTCACCTCACCTCAGGAGTTCAGCTCTTTTGTCCATGTTTGTACCAAGGCTGTAAAGAGGTCAGGAGCTGAGTGGCCCTGGCCCAAACTGGGCATCAGTGAGCAGGTTATTGCTAAGCAAGTGCCGCTTGATAGTAAAGTAATGAAAGGGGTCATCAACAGTGCTAACGATCGAGAGTAGACCGATGGGACGGTAATTGGCCAGGTTTGATTTGTTCTGCTTTTCGTGTCCAGGACATTACTGCAGGAGTTCCTTAGGGTAGTGCCCTAGGCCCAACCATCTTCAGTTGCTTCACCAATGACTTTTATTCCATCATAAGGTCAGAAGTGGGGATGTTTTCTGACGATTACACAATGTTCAGCACATTCGCGACTCCTCCGATACTGAAGCAGTCCATGTCCAAATATAGCAAGACCTGGAAAATATCCAGGCTTGGGCTGACAAGTAACAAGTAATATTGGGCAATTTTCCACACAGTGTTGTAGCTATACTGGAACAGCTTGGCTAGGGGTGTGGCAAGCTCTAGGGCACAAATCTTCAGTACTATTGCTGGAATATTGTCAAGGCCCATAGCTTTTGCACTATCCAGTTGGTTGATTCAACAGTTAAAGGGAACATGAGGTTAGATTTTCCGGTCCTGTGGTAGCAGCAGGCAAAAGAATGCAACAGCAGGGGGAGGTGGTGGAAATTAAAATTTCATGTTGTGAACCTCACTACCTTGCAAGACCCAGTTAGTTGAATATAAATCCTGCAAATTGAATGCAGTGCAGAAACTGCAGATCAGGATCTGTGGAAAATCAAAAGTAGCACAATATTTTTTTTGAACAATTTTATTAGGAAAAAAGAGGGTGGTCAGGAGCTAGGTGGGCCCTTAAAAACAGATAATAGTGATACTGTTAATGAAAATGAGGAAATGGCGGACTTGTTAAATAAATACTTTGGATCAGTATTTAGGTTGAGGAAGAGGTCAGCATGCCGGACACGCCAAGGAAACTAATATTAGTTTCTAACTCACCAGAATTAATGTAAGCAAAACAACTGTAATGAAAACAAATAATGGCACTAAACGGTGACAAGCTCAGAGCCAGAAAGATCGTTTCCATCCCTGGGTTTTAAAGGAAGTGAGTGAGAATATTGCAGATGTCCTAACTACAAATGTTCCAAAGTTCTCTTGATACAGCAATTGTCCCTTTAGATTGGAAAATTATGCTTCCTATTCCACGATTTAAGAAAGGTAGAGAAGCAATTATAGACCAATTAGCCTAAACATTTGTTGTTGGGAAATTACTAGATTTTATAAATTAAGAATAGGGTGACTGAATACCTTAAACTTTCAGCAGATCAGAGAGAGCCAGCATGGATTTGTACATCATGCCTGATGAACTTGATTGAATTGAAGAAGTGACTAAAATGGATAGGAGAACGTTCATGATGTTATTTATATGGAATTTCATAAGCATTTGATAAAGTCTCTCAAAAGAGACTCTTAGCTCAAGCTGAAGATCATGGAATGAAGGCAGATTATTGACTTGGTTAGGAAATTGGCTGAGTGGAAGGAGACAAGGATGGGGATAATTATAGTAGGTACTCTAATTGACAGGATATGACTAGTAGTGTCCTCCAAGGACCTATGTTGGAGGACACTACCAGTTGACATTACTCAATCATCGACTATTTACTGATGATTTAGATGATGGGATAGAAAGCCACAAATCCAAATTTGCCAAGGGCACTGAGATAGGTGGCATTGTAAGAAATGAGTATGGAAGCCTAAAATTGTAGAGAGATTTTTAAAATTATTTTTATTCTTTTCAATAGGATGTGCGCACCATTGGCTTGGCCAGCACTTTTATTGCCTATCCCTAATTGCCCTTGAGGTGGTGGTGGTGAGCCACCTTCTTGAACCTCTGCAGTTCATGTGGTATAGGTACACCTACAGTGCTGTTTGGGAGGGTGTTCCAGGATTTTGACCCAGAAACAGTGAAGGAACGGCGATATATTTCCAAGTCAGGGTGGTGTGTGACTTGGAGGGAGACTTGCAGGTGGTGGTGTTTCCGTGCCCCTGCTGCCCTTGTCCTTCCAGGTGGTAGGGTTCACAGGGTTTGATAGGTTCATGGGGAAAAACTGTGGCAAAAAGATTTCAATGTAAGCAAATAGAAGGTCTTCCATTTTGGATCTAAAAAGTATAGAACTTTCTTAATGGTGAAAAGTTAGAAACAGTGGAAGTCCAAAGAGACTTGGAGATCCCGGGAAAAAGATCATTAACATTTCATGAGCAGATACAGGAAACAATTAAAAAGGCGATGAAATGCTGGCATTAAGTTTAGAGAACTAGAATACAAGGGCGTAGAAGTCATGCTGCCAAGTTGAGGGCTACAAAGCTCTGGGTGGACCACACCTGAAGCACTTTGATTAGTTCTACGTACCTCACATCTTAGGAAGGGTATATTGGCCTTGGAGGGAGTGCAGTGTAGATGTACCAGATTGATACCTGGGCACAAAGGGCTAAATTACAAGTAGATATTACACAAACGAGGATCATATTCACAGAAATTTTGAAGGCTAAGGGGATTTTGGTCGAAGTTTTCAAGATGTCAAGGGGAACAGATAATGTAGGTAGAGAGAAACTATTTCTGTTCGTTGGGGAGTCTAGGACTAGGGGTCATAGCCTAAAAATTAGAGCTAGATCTTTCAGAAGTGAAATTAAGAAAAATTTCTGTACACAAAGGAACTCTTCTGCAGGAGGTACAAATGACAAACAGTCTTTAAGCAAAACAGTGTGGTAAAAAAGACCAACTCACAGGCACACAATCAAGGTAGTAAGTGATTTGATCTGCAAGGTAGAAATGGCCAAATAGGGAATAAACAATGCTTATCCTGGGGCGATTTTGAATTTTAGCTGAAATAGTTTTCTATTAGCTGCAACTGGATTTGTCTCGTGAATACATCGCCAATGTAGCTCACAACTCAAATCTCAGGACTATGGTCCACAAGGTGAGAATGACTTTCCCCTTCAACTTGCTGCATGGTGACTCTTTTGCTGGCAATACTGCATAGCATGTAGCAGAACACTGTCAGTTTGGACATTTTACCAGGGCTGTGCAATAGAAGATTCCCAATTCAATCTATGCAGCAGAAATTTTGCTTCCAAGTGTCAACAATATGCTTTCTTTCCTGGTGGTAGAAGTGCTTTGTTATATTTGATTTCTTCCAGGATTAGCATCATGAGCCACAGCTCAAGATGATTTCCCTAGTTTCTCAGGATCTATCGATCTGACCTATATATTTAGTTAAATAATGGTAACACTGTTGATCGGTGTAGAAAAGATGCATTGCATTGGCTTTCAGGTAACCTGGGATCCACCTGTAGGATATGGTGCCAATATGTACAGTTTGTATGCTGACTGAAGGGAATCTCTTCACTTTCGTTGTAACATTGGTGAAAGGAGTCCATATGGCCACGAGTTCCACCATTGATGACTTGCACACCCCAATAACTGATACCTTCTCCTGCTGCTGGCCACCATCAGTTAGAAAAGTGATTTTGTACTGATTACATGCATGGCTTGTGCACACCATTGCAAAAAACTTAGAAACCACATTAGTAAGATGTAGCTCACATCAAAACACAGCCAAATGAAATATTTATACTGATTAGCAAGATTATTCTCAATGTCAACATGGAGACAATTAATCTTCCATGCTTCAGAATAGTTCAGATTGACACCTTTGTTATCTTGTCTATAAGACCCACCTCTTGCCCCCTAGACCCTATTCCCAATAAACTGCTGACATCCCAACTTCCCCTCCTGGTCCCCATGTTAGCCGATGTTGTTAATGCTTCTGTCTCTTCAGATGCCATCCTTCTCTCCTTTACATCTGCTATCATGCCCCCCCTCAAAATAAATCCTTGACTTCACCGTTCTTGCAAAATAACTCCCCATCTCCCTTTCCTCTCCAATGTCCTTGAATGTATTGTTGCCTGCCAAGTTTGTCCCCATTTTTCCTTGAACTCCATGTTTGAATCCCTCTGATCAGGATTCTGCCCTTGCCACAGTACCAAAACCGCTCTCACCAAACTCAAAGATGACATCTAATGTGATTCTGACAAAGAAAAATGATGCCTCCTTGTCCATCTTGACCTGTCTGCAGCCTTTGACATAGCTGACTACACTATCCTCCTCCAATATCTCTCTATTGTCAGCCAACAGGTTGTGACTGCTCATCTGGTTCCATTCTTTTCTATCTAATTGTAGCAAGTATCACTTCTCTTCCTCTTCTCAGTTACCTCTGGTGTCTTCCAAGGATCTATCCCTGGCCCCCTATTTCTCCTATACATGCTGCCCCTTGGCGACATCATCTGAAAGCACAGAGTTGGTTTTCACATATATGCTGATGACATCCAGCCCGTACCTCAACATCACCCCACCCGACTCCACGATTGCTAAATTATCAGACTGCTTATCCGACATGCAGTACTGGATGTGCCGAATCTTCCTCCAATTAAATATTGGGAAGACTGAAGCCATGGTTTTCAGGGACCCATTCCAAACTCCATTCAGGAGCCACTGACTCCATCCTGTTCCCTGTTTTAAGTCTGTTCGCAACTTTGATGTCACATTTGATCCCGAGGTGAGCTTCCAACCATGTATTCACACCTGTGTAACATTGCAGGATTTCGCTTGCCTTAGCTCACCAGCTGTTGAAACTCTGGTTCATGCATTTGTTACGTCTAGACTTGACTGTTCCAACACACTCCTGGCTGGACTCCACAATCTAAACCTTCCATAAACTTGAGATAGTCCAAAACTCTGCTCCAAATGTCTTAACTCGTACTAAGTCCTGTTCACCCATTTCCCCTGTCCTTGCTGAAATACACTACTCGCACCCTGATTTTAAAATTCTCATCTTCGTTTCAAATCCCTCCATGGACTTGCCCCTCCCCATCTCTGTAATCTCCTGCAGTCCCACAACCCTCCAGAACATCTGTGATCACCTAATTCTCCCTTGAGAATCTCCAATTTTAATTCTCCCTCATGGGTCGCTGCGCCTTCAGTTGACTAGGCCCTAAGGTCCAGAATTCCTTTTCTAAACCTCTCTGCCTCCTCACCTGTCTTTCCTCCTTTAAGAGATTCTTTAAATCTACTTCTTTGACCAAGCTTTCGGACCTAATATCTCCTGTGGCTCAGTGTCACATTTAGTTTTATAACGTTCCTGTGAAGTGCTTCTGGACGTTTTGTTATGGTAAAGGCACTTTATATTACGTAAGCTGTTTTTGTTGCTTCAGTTTGCTATGGTGCCAATAGTATCATTTCCTGTCCGGATGCCACAGTTCTGGCTTGTACAGGAAGATTCTGGACGGTAACATTTGAAGGTAGCTGCAACAAGTTGACGTTGCAATACAGGTACTAAATTAACGCATCTAAAATTTACACTCAATTTAGCCTAGATTTCAGTTTAATAGGCCGCATCAGCTGGAAAGTCAGCATGCAGCTTGCAGGGTGATCTCACCAGTATGTGCCTGCTCCCTGTGACGTGAGTTCCATCCCATCTACTGAATTGTAGCTGTCATCATCCATGATTTTAGATAACCCGAAGTCTGTGATTTTTATTTCTCCACATGCTGTTCCGTTCACCAGGAGAATGTTACCTGTGAAAACATTTTTAAAAATTAATCAAGAAATGCTTTGCAGCCAGCAAAGAAACTAATGACCGCAACATCAACAGTCACTGCCAACTCTCACAACTGCAAAGCAGTTTCCAAATCCACAGAAGTCCTTGTTTATCGCACATTCAGTACAACTGGCTGAAAAGGTGGATACAATACTTGGTCGGGCAGCGTAATACAGAGAACTCAAGCTGCTCTCTCTCATCTGCACATCACACAAATCAATTCCTTTGAGGCTTCAAAAGAACTTTAGAGAAAAACTAAAGGAAAAATCTAAGATAACTTCAAACCTACCTGAAAAAATGGCAAAGGAATTAAACTAGGGACAATTCCTTGACATCTTTTTGAAAAGCTTCCTGCTTAATTTAGAGATGCTTAAATTAGAAACAGGCTCATAGCTGTTCAAGTTGTCCAAGATCATTAAAAGAAATAGGAGCAGGAATTGGCCATTCAGCCCATTGCACTTGCTCTGCCATTCGATGTGATCATAGCTGACCTGACTGTGGCCTTAACTCCACTTTCCTGCCCCAATAACCCTCAATTCCCTTGTCAATCATAAATCTAACTCAGCCAATCTGTCTAACTCAGCCTTGAATATATTCAATGACCCAACCTCCACTACTCTCTGTGGAAGAGAATTCCAAAGACTAATGACCCTCAGAGAGAACAAATTCTAACTAGTGCCTTGTATAATTTTAGCAAGACTTCCCTATTTTTATACTCCATTCCCTTTGAAATAAAGGCCAACATTCCATTTGCCTTACCCATTACCTGCTGAACTTGTATGTTAGCTTTTTGGGATTCATGCACGAGGGCTCCCAAATCCCTCTGTGCTGTAACTTTCTGCAGTCTTTCTCCATTTAAATAATATTCAACTCCTCTATTCTTCCTGCCAAAATGCATAGCCTCACATTTTCCCACATTATATTCCACCTGCTACATTTTTGCCCACTCACTTAACCTGCCTATATCCCACTGTAGATTCTATGTGTCATCCTCACCACTTGCCTTCCCACTTATTTTTGTGTCATCCGCAAACTGGCGGTAGTACATTCATTTCCCTCATCCAAGTCATTATATATGTAAATAATTGTGGCCCCAGCACTGATTCCTGTGGCACTCCACCAGTTTCAGGTTGCCATCCTGAAAATGCTCCTCTTATCCCAACTCTGTCTTCTATTAGTTAGCCAATCCTCTATCTATGCTCATATACTATCCCCAACACCATGGGCTCTTGCCTTATGTGTGGTACCTTATCAAATGTCTTTTGGAAATCCAAATATCTATTGGTTCCCTTTTATCTATCCTGCCTGTTACCTCCTCAAAGAATTCTGATAAATGTGTCAGGCATGATTTTCCCTTCATGAAACCATGCTGACTGTGCTTGATTAGATTATGCATTTCTAAATGCTCTGCTATTACATCCTTTATATTAAACTCCAACATTTTCCCAATGACAGATGTTAAGCTAACTGGCCTATCGTTACCTGTTTTTTGTCTCCCTCCCTTTTCGAATAAGGGCATTACATTGGCAATTTTCCAGTCCTCTGGGACTTTTCCAGAATCTAAGGATTCTTAGAAGGTTGCTACCAGTGCATCCACTGTCTCTGCAGCCATTCCCTTTAATATCCTAGGATGCAACCCTCAGGTCCAGGTGACTTATCGGCCTTTAGCCCCATTAGTTTCCCTACTACTTTTTCTCTAGTGATAGTTACTGGATTTTTCCCTCCCCACTCTTTTGCCCTTGATTATTTAGTACTTTTTGAATGCTATTAGTGTCTTCTACCGTGAAGACTGATGCAAAATATTTATTGAAATATTCTCTGCCATTTCCTGGTTCCCCATTATTATTTCCCTGGCCTCATTCTCTAACAGGCCTATGTTCACTTCAGCCTCTCTCTTCCTTTTTATATATTTAAAGAAGTTCTTACTGTCCGTTTTTATATTACTCGCTAGTTACCTTCAAAGTTTATTTTCCCCCTCTATTTTTTAGGTCATCTTTTGTTAGTTTTTTAAAATTTCCCAATCCTCTGGCTTACCACTAATCGTTGTCCCATGTATGTTTTTTCTTTTAATTTGATACTATCCTTAACTTCCCTGGTTAACCATGATTGGTTTACCCCCTTCCTGGGATCCTTCTTTCTCACTGGGATATATCTTTGTTGTGAGTCATGAACTATTTTTTTTTGCCATTGTTCATCAACCGTGTTTTCTGCTAAACTCCTTTCCCAGTCCACTCCAGCCAACTCTGCCTTCATTCCATTGTAATTACCCTGATTTAAGTTTAGCACAGTTGTTTCCGACCCAAGTTTCTCACTCTCAAACTGAATGCTAAATTCGACCATGTTATGGTCACCTTTTCCTAGGAGATCTTTTACTCTGAGATCATTTATTAAACCTGCCTCACTTCACATTACCAGATGTGGTAAAAGCCCATCTGATTCACTAATGCCCTTTAGGGAAGGGGTTCTGCCGTCCTTACCCGGTCCAGCCTACATGTAACCTCAGATCCACAGTGACTCTTAACTGCCCTCTGAGATGGCTTGCAAGCCACCCAGTTTGTATCAAACCGCTACAAAGTCAATAAGGAATGAAACCAGACGGACCACCCGTCATCGACCTAGGCACTGGAAATGGCAACGGCAAACTCAGCCTGTCAAAGTGCAAAAGGGGCTTGTGCCAAAATTGTGAGGTGTATCTCACAGACTAGTCAGCCTGACATAGTCATAGTCATGGAATCATACCTGCAGATAATGTACCAGACAACACCATCACGGGGTATGTCGTTCCCCACAGACAGGACAGACACAGCACAGTAACATACAGTCGGGAGGGAGGTGCCCTGGGAGTCCTCAACATCAACTCCAGGCCCCATGAAGTCTAATGTCATCAGGTCAAACATGGATAAGGAAACCTCCTGCTGATTACCACATACCAACCCCCCTCAGCAGGTGAACCAGTGCTCCTCCATGTTGAACACCACTTGGAGGAAGCACTGAGGGTTGCAAGGGCGCAGAATGGAGGACTTCAATATCCATGTCCAGGAGTGCCTCAGTAGAACCGCTATAGGCCAAGATGACTGAGTCCTAAGGAACAGGGCTGCTAGACTGAGACTGCGGCAGGTGGTGAGGGAACCAACAAGAGGGAAAAACATACTTGAACTCATTCTCACCAACCTGTCTGCTGCAGATGCATCTGTCCATAACAGTATGGTTAGGAGTGACCGTCTCCACAAGAACTGCCTGGTGAAGTCCCATCTTCACATTAAGGGTAACCGCCATCGTATTGTGTGGCACTACCACCGTGCAAAATAGGACAGATTTCAAACAGATCTAGCAATTCAAGACTGGGCATCCATGAGGCACTGTGGACCATCAGCAGCAGCAGAATTGCACTCAAACACAACCTGTAACCTCATGGCCTGGCTTATCCCCCACTCTACCATTACCACCAAGCCAGGGAATCAACCCTGGTTCCATCAAGAGTGCAGGAAGGCATGCACCAGGCATACCTAAAACCAAGGTGTCAACCTGGCGAAGCAACAACACAGGACTACTCGAGTGCCAAACAGCACAAGCAGCAAGTGATAGACAGAGCTAAGCAGTTCCACAACCAACAGATCAGATCTAAGCTCCGCAGTCCTGCCACATTCAGTCGTGGATAGTGGTGGACAATTAAGCAACTCACTGAGGCGGCGGTTCCACAAATATCCCCATCCTCAATAATGGGGCAGCCCAGCACATCAATACAAAAGATAAGGCTGAAACATTTGCAACAATCTTCAGCCAAAAATGCCAAGTGGATGGCCCATCTCGTCCTCCTCCAGAGGTCCCAAGCATCACAGGTGCCAGTCTTCAGCCAAGTCGATTCACTCCACGTGACAAGAAGAAATGGATACTGCGAAGGCTATGGGCCCTGACAACATTCCGGCAATACTACTGAAGACTTGTGCTCCAGAACTTGCCACGCCACTAGTCACGCTGTTCTAGTACAGCTACAACACTGGCATCTACCTGGCAATGTGGAAAATTGCCCAGGTGTGTCCTGCACACAAAAAGCAGGACAAATCCAACCTGGCCAATTACCGTCCCACCAGTCTACTCTCCATCATCAGTAAAGTGATGGAAGGGGCCATCAACAGTGCTATCTAGCAGCACTTGCTCAGCAATAACCTGCTCACTGAGGCTCAGTTTGGGTTCCATCAGGGCCACTCAGTTCCTGAGCTCAATACAGCCTTGGTTCAAAGAAGAGCTGAACTCCAGAGGTGAGGTGAGAGTGACTGCCCTTGACATCAAGGCAGCATTGACCAAGTGTGGCATCAAAAAGCCCTAGCAAAACTGGACTCAATGGGAATCAGAGGAAAAACTCTCCGCTGCATGGAGTCATACCTAGCACATAGGAAGATGGTTGTGGTTGTTGGAGGTCAATCATCTCGGTTCCAGGACATCACTGCAGGAGTTCCTCAGGGTAGTGTCCTAGGCCCAACCACCTTCAGCTGCTTCATCAATGACCTTTATTCCACCATAAGGTCAGAAGTGGTGCTGTTCGCTATTGATTGCACAATGTTCCGCAACATTCGCGATTCCTCAGATACTGAAGTAGCCCATGACCAAATGCAGCAAGACCAGGACAATATCCAGGCTTGGGCTGATAAGTGGCAAGTAACATTCGCACCACACAAGTGCCAGACAATGACCATCTCCAACAAGGGAGAATCTAACCATTGGCCCTTGACATTCGTTACCATCACTGAATCCTCCAATATCAATATCCTGGGGGCCACCACTGACCAGAAACTGAACTGGACTAGCCATTTAAATACTGTGACTACAAGAGCGGGTCAGGAGCTCGGAATCTTGTGGCGAATGACTCCTGACTCCCCGAAGCCTGTCCATCATCTACATAGCCCAAGTCAGGAGTGTGATGGAATACTCTCCACTTGCCAAGATGAGTGCAGCTCCAACAACAGGCAAGAAGCTCGACACCATGCAGGACACCCCATCCACAAACATTCACTCCCTCCACCACCAAAGCACAGTAGCAGGAGCGTGTGCCATCTACAACATGCACTGCAGGAACTCATCAATACTCCTTAGACAGCACCTTCCAAACCCACAACCGCTACCATTAGAAGGACAATGGCAGCAGACACATGGTAACACCACCACCTGGAAGTTCCCCTCCAAGCCACTCACCATCCTAACTTGGAAATATATCGCAATTCCTTCACTGTCACTGGGTCAAAATCCTGGAACTCCCTTCCCTAACAGCACTGTGGGTGTTCTTAAACCACAAGGACTGCAGCAATTCAAGGAGGCAGCTCACCGCCACCTTCTCAAGGACAATTAGAGATGGACAATAAATGCTGGCCTAGCCAGTGACATCAACATCCCATGAACGAATAAGAACAAATGTTTCAATAAGATTATCTCTGATTCTTCTAAACTCCAATGAGTATAGGCCCGATCTGTTCAACCTTTCTTCTTACTGCAACACCTTTATCCTGGGAATCAACCTAGTGAACCTTCTCTGAATTTCTCTCAATGGAAGATTATCCCTCCTTAAATAAGGCGGCCAAGACTTGAAACCGTACTCTAGGTTCAGAATCACCATCGCCCTATACAGTTATAGCAAGGCTTCCCTACTTTTATACTTCATCTCCTTGCAATAATGCGCAACATTCCACTTGGCTTCCTACTTACTTGCTGTAACTGCATGCTAACCTTTTGTGATTATATTCAAGGAAGCCCAGATCCCTCTGTACTGCAGCATTCTGCTGTCTCTCTCTACTTAAATAATATTTTGTTTTTCTATTCTTCCTGCCAAAGTGGACAACCACGTTTTCTCTCATTATACACCATCTGCCAAATTTTTGTCCACTTGCTTAATATCTCCTTAAGTGTCTGCCACTGTTTACCATTTTACCTTTTAACCTATTTTTCCATTCCACTTTAGCCAACTCTGTCTTCATAAATTTAAAAAAGGCAATTACAAGGGTAGCACTGTAGTTTCAGACCAAAATTTCTGATCCTCAAACTGAATGTGAAATTCTATCATGTTATCAGCTGATCAAGGACAAAAGTTTTCTAAAATTTAAGTACCTAAACATGTGCATTTGTCATAACATTCCTATTTTAATCTTTCCTACTTGAATATAGATGTTCAAAATCATGGGGTTTGGTCAGAGTAGAGAGGGAGAAGCTGTTCCCATTGGTGGAGTGTTAAGAGACAGGGGACACTGATTTGAGGAGAATGGCAAAAGAACCAAAGGCGACATGAGAAAAATTTGCTTTTTAATGAGTGGTTAGAATCTGGAATGTACTGCCTGAGAGTGGGGCAGGTTGAGGATACAACTGGGACTTTCAAAAGGTTATTGGATAATTATCTGAAGATAAAGAGTTTGCAGGGTTACAGGAAAAGGGTAGGGGAATGGGACTAGCCAAGTTGCTGTTGCAGAGAGCTGGCACAGATGCCAAGAGCCGAATGCCTTCCTTCTATGCTGTAACCATTCTATGATTCTATAATGCTTTCCACTGAGCTTATCTTGATTAATGTTATAGAATAGCAGCCTTTGAATTTTAAAGCAACAGAAAAATTCATTATTCAAGAATTACCTTACAGGCAGACAACGCTGTTTGCTTGACTACAAATTCATGATCAGGCTCTACGGCATACATTTCAGAAGATAGGTAAGGGGAATTGGGTGGCATTACCATTTAACTTATCAGATCTAGGTAACTCAAAATAATGAAATAAAATCAATCTAAATGAGGTTAGTTAGTTAGTCTGTATCAAATTAATTCAGCATGCTTTTATCCCCATCAGTTACATTTGAATCCAACTTTTGAGCATAACTCAAACAAATTTCCTGCACATCTTTCCAAAATCACCCTCACCACACATAAAGCACCAGCAGAAAACTGCTCATAACTGTCCATTATAAACAGGTTTCGATAATCTGGGTATTTGTCAAAAATAGAATAGAAGCATTTAGCATAGAAGGAGGCCAATCAGCCCATCATGGCTGAGCTTTGAAAGAGCTAACCAATAGCTTCCACTCCCCCATTCTTTCCCCATCGCTCCCCCACCAGCCCAAAAACATTATACTGGATTAGAACTGTTCCAGCTGAAAGGAACTTTGACCTCCATCGAACCATTATACTCAATGTGAAATGGCACATTATCAGGTTTAAAGTGTAGGTAAAATACAATACAGTCTAGCATTTGACAAGAACATTTCTTCTTTTGAATCTAACATGTGAGTAGGGAGGGGGGGGAAAAGAAATGGAAATGAGAGATGAATTATAGAAAACAGTGTTCTGTGCATAAATTAGACTGTGTAATTTTCAACATTGATTTCAATAAAGAACTTAACAGAAATGATTGTTGCATTGAGTGAATGGACTCTGTCAGGAATCTTTTACAGACATAGAATTTGTTTGAGAAATAACTGGTGCAATAATCTCAGTTCGTCAATTTGCTCCCAGTTTCAACGTATTTAGACCAAACACAGTCCATGTAGGAACAGGCTGTTCCTAATTAAGGTGCCCTTTTAACGGGACTATTAGCAGGACAGGTCGTCAGCAGAAATACATACCTGGCTTAAGGTCATAGTGGATGATGGGGGGCTTGATCTCATTCAGATATTTCAAAGCATTGACCACCTGCATGATGATGGAACGCCCTTCCTTTTCTGACATTAACTTGTGCTGTTTCAGGTAGAAATCCAGGTCGTTGCCTTCACAGTACTCTAACACAGTACAAAACCTGAGGAGCAAGTTAAAGACATTACTTCATCATATGTTTTTGTTTCTTTCTGTCCTCCAACCACTGCTAAGCATTTTTTATAAGCATTGATATTTTCACTTGAAATCAGATGGGCGTCACTTTAAAAGATAACAGAGTGCACTGTTTGGCAATGGGAAGCCACTACGGAATTTTCTAGGGTCTTGTCATATATGAAACTGATCTTGCCAAACTGAAAAGCACATCTAATTCCTTGCTCAGTTTCCTCTCAGGCCAGTGAGGATTTATTACATGACAAAGCCATAGTCTGTGCCCCAATGTAGAACCAATAAAACCCATCAAGATTCTGGATGATGCCCAACTCAAAAACTGGAGCAAAATGTCTCATCTCCTAAATTGCTAGGCAGCTTTCTTTCTCCTCCTGTATACTTTGTTGCTCAGCTGAAAGAGGGCAATGCGCTATTTGATGAACGTTGGCATCTCTTTCAGAGTTGGGGGGAGGGTGGGTGAACTTTAAAAGCAAATCGGGATTAAGAAGCCGTGACTCTCAAGGCTGGAAGTTCCGCTGATAGAGCTATTGCCAAGTTGTTTCAAACAAACTCTGCTGCACAGAGAATGGGTGCTATCAAGCAGAAAGAAGTTCAATTAAAAAAGAGTTTTGCACTCAGCTTGCAAATAACCTGGTGGTTTCATAAACCCTCATGTCCAGGGTACACTACCTGATAAAATCTCTGTGCTTCTAAAATGCAACTATCCCATGTACTTTTTGCCAATCCCTTCAACCAAGGGACTTTTAGCCACAACTAGTTCAGATTACTGCAGACAGAAAGATGACAATCTGTGCTTCAACAATTGATAAAGTAATCCAAATGATAAAGGTTTAACAGCTGTTTAAGCAATGGTGCCAGCACAATATTTTCCATGTGCTGTACCTAGGGTCACAATATTTGCCTGTGCAATACAAAGAATGTTAAACATTATGTAGCTCCTGAAAAATAATGTGAGGGGAGATAGTGGCATAGTGGTAATGTCACTGGACTAGTAATCCAGAATCCCAGGTTAATGCTCCAGAGACATGGGTGCAATTTAAACTCAATTAATAAATCTGGAATTGAAAGCTATTCTCAGTAATGATGACCATGAGAGCTATCATCGATTGTCGTAAGAACCCATCTGGTTCACATTACCTTTAGGGAAGGAAATCTGCCATTCTTATCTGGTCTGGCCTACATGTGACTCTAGGCCCAATGTGTTTGACTCTTAATTGCCCTCTGAAATAGCCTAAGAAGCCACTCAAGTTCAAGGGAAATTAGGGATGGGCAATAAATGCTGGCCTTGCCAGTCACACCCTCATCCCATGAAAAAATAAATTTTAAAAAGTATTCAACAGCAACGTGCAACTATAACAAATGGCAAAACGGAGTGCAAGGCATACTTTTGCCAAATGAATTCCCTTACACTTCTGAACAAGTAACATACGCACATTTTCCTTTAATTTCCTAGCAGGAAGCTTCCTTTGTTGACCGGTTAAAAAGCCACCAAATTTGCTAGTCCAATGTTCATTGTCAAGCTAAGACTTGGTTAAGAGGACTTTACCCATTTGTTAGATCCACATGACAGCTAAAACCCCAGTTATTATCACACCATTAAGACAGCATCTGATTAAATATAAACACCAAGGCCCATTAAAGGGGTAGAACTGTCTTGTCAGGTGTACTTTTGTTCAAAATCTTTTTAAAGGGGAAAGTGGTGTTTCCACTATAAATTTCTTTGATGTTGCTTGTATTTCCGACAGACACACTTAAGGAGAGCCTCCCCACTTGTAGCCTGTCAGGATCAGGTGGCCGAGTAGTTCCTAGACTTGAGTGAAGCCATTGCCTCTCAATGTTTAATATGAAGTCATTTCTGGTAATGGAAATCCTGGATGAGTGACTGAACAAAAAGCATTGCTGTAACCCTTTCAATACACAACTGGCAAGAAACATTGCTCAGACAAGTGACTAAACCCAGAGGTACATAAGACAACATTAACTGATTGCCACCCACTGAGGCTCAACAGCAACCTCGGGAAACTTCAGATGTATAGTAAGAACACACTGAGGCTTAATGAAAGAAATACTTACGAATCTGTATCTAATGAGAAATAGTCATAGAGTCTGACTATCCTGGGGTGATCCAGCTCCTTGTGAATTCTATACTCTCTGCAGGCATGTCTGTAAACAAACCATCAACATCATGAAGCAATATGCACCCAGCCTAGACCATTGGTTAAAAAAATGTTACAAAAACCAGGTACATGGCAAATTAACCTTTTCAGGATTTGACAAAGCAATTTTTGCAGGAAAAAAATGTTCTATGGTTTCACTCATCCATTAAAATATTAGACTTGACTGCAAATACAACCCAAAATGCAACAATTAAATATATACGAAGAAATCTAGATGCAGGAATGGAATAACAAATAAATCAATAACATGTATAGCTTAACATTGTTCATATTTCATGTACTGAAATAGCTGATTTCTCTCATTGATGGTATAAATAAAAAACATTGAAAATAAATCATTTAAATTTCTTATTAAGCAAACTGCACAAGAACCCAATAAGTCTGGCGAACAATAATGAGAAGATAAACCAAGTAAAGAATGAACTAACATACATCTGCTCAGCATGTTCTCATTATCCCACCCCAATGCGCTAAGCATCACCATTGAACTTAAGAAATAGGAGCAGCAGTAAGCCATTTTGCCAGAGCAAACTCAAAGGGCCTTCAGTGACATCCTGGTTTATCTTCTACATCAGCTACACCTGCCAGTACTATCTGCATAGCCCTCTAGTCTCTCAGGACCTAAAACTCTGTTGATCTTTGACTTGAATATACTCAAAACTGAACATCCATAGCTCTTCGCTGTAGAGAATTCCAAAGATTCACAACCTTTGAGTGAAGAAATGTCTCATCTCAGTTCCAAGCAGCCGACTCCTTATTCTAAGACTGCGACCCCTAGTTCTAGATTCCCCAGCCAGGGGAATCATTCTTCTAGCATCTACCCTGTCAATTCCTTAAGGATTTTATATGTTTCAATGAAATCACCTCTCATTCTTCTAAACTCCAGAGAATACAGGTCTAATGCACTCAATCTCTCCTCTTAGGGCAATCCTCTCATCCTAGGAATCAGTCTGGTAAACCTTTGTTGTGCTCCCTCTAGGTAAGGAGGCCAAAATGTATACTGTACTCAAGGTGTGGTCTCACCAAGACCCTTATTAACTGCAGTAAGCATTTTTTTACGCTTATACTTCAATCCCCTTGTATTAAAGGCCAACATACTATTTGCTTTCTTAATTTCTTGCTGTACCTGCATGTTAACTTTTTATGGTTTGCATCCAAGAACACCCCGAAACCTCTGAACTCCACCATTTCCCGATCTCTCACCATTTAATAAATTCTTCATTTTTTTTTTACCAAAATGGATGACTTTACATTTCGCCACATTATACTCCACGTGTTATGCTTTTGCCTACACGATTTGTTTAAATCCTCTTGCAGCCTCTTTTTGTCCTCCTCAGTTTACTTTTCTACTTAAATTTATATCAGAAAACTTGGGTACAATACATTTCACTCTATCCCATCATCTAAATTATTGATACAGATTGTAAATAGCCGAGAACCAAGCACTGATCCTTGCAGTACCATGGTAGTTATAGCCAGCAAACCCGAAAATGACCCGTTTATTCCTACGCTGTTTTATGCCCATTAACCAAAGCTCAATCCTTACATTACACCTAATGCCATTACCCTTAATTTTATAATTAATAACCTCATGTGTGCCACCTTATTGAAAGCATTTTGAAAACAAATACGTACACTGCATCCACTAGTTCCCCCTATCTACCAAAGAGCTACACTGTTAAAAAAAAACTCTAGCAGATTTGTTAAACATGATTTCCCTTTCATAAATCAATGTTGGCTCTGTCCAGTCATATTATGATTCATTTATCTCAACAATCTCCCCTGGAACATGTGAACAACCCTCATTAGAATATGGAGTGGGTATGGCCGACGTGGCCACATGATTTACAAGAGGCATTTCAAAACCTCGCCTGGTTGCAACTGCGGAAACCCTGACCAAACCACGGAGCACATAATAACAGCTTGTCCCCAACTCGAGCTTGAGGGCGACATCCTGGAGTTATAAAAACTGAAAATGCTGGAAAAACTCAGCAGGTCTAACAGCATATCTGTGGAGAGAAAGAGAGTTAACATTTCGAGTCCGTATGACTCTTCTTGCAGACGTAAAAATGTGATGAAATTTATACTGTTTAAGGGGGTGGGGGGGGGGGGGAGTGGAAAAGGTGAAGCTGGATAGGCCAGTGATAGGTGGAGGCAAAGGAGAGATTGACAAAGATGTCATGAACAAAAGGACAAAGGGGTGTTAATGATAGCGATACTGGATAAAGGAGATGCTGATGGTGGCATTAAGGTCAGAAAGCAGAATGTGATAATAGTAGGACAAGGGTAAGCACTCTGGAAAGAACAACATGAACAAGTGACCTTGTGGGGGTGGGACAAAAGATCGAAAATAGGATAAAACAATAATAACAAGAATAAAAACGAAAATAAATAAAAATGCATAAAAAATAAAAATAAAAAAGAATATTGAAAAAAGGGGATGTAAAAGGTGTTGAAGGTGGAGGAGCGAGTTCATGGTCTGAAGTTTTTGAGCTCAATGTTAAGTCCGGAAGGCTGTAAAGTGGCTAATCAGAAGATGAGGTGCTGTTCCTCCATTTTGTGCTGGGCTTCACTGGGACATTGCAGCAGGCCAAGGATGGGCATGTGGGCATGACAGCAGGATGGTGTGTTGAAATGGCAAGTGCCAGGAAGGTCTGGGTCCAAATAAAAGGTGTGGCTATGGGTACCCGCATGGGCCCCAGTTATGCAAGTCTCTTTATGGGGTATGTGGAACATTCCTTGTTCCAGTCCTACTCAGGCCCCCTCCCACAACTCTTTTTTCGGTACATCGATGACTGTTTCAGTGCTGCTTCATGTTCTCATCTGGTCCTGAAAAAATGTATCAATTTTGCTTCCAATTTCCACCCCTCCATCACCTTCACATGGTCCATCTACGATGCTTCGCTTCCCTTCCTTGACCTCTGTCTCAATTTCTGGTGATAAGATTGTCCACCAATATTCATTACAAGCTCACCAACTCCCACAGCTACCTCAACTACACCTCCTCACACCCCGCTTCCTGTAAGGACTTCATCCCACTCTCTCAGTTCCTTTGTCTCCGTTGCATCTGTTCTGATGATGCCACTTTCCAAAACAATTCCTCTGGCATGTCTTCCTTCTTCTTAACCGAGGTTGCCCACCCACTGTGGTTGACTGGGCCCTCAACCGTGTTTGACCCATCTCCCGCGCCTCTGCCCTCACACTTTCCTCTCCCTCCCAGAACCATGATAGGTCCTCCTTGTCCTCACTTTTCACCCCACCAGCCTCCACATTCAAAGGATTATCCTCCACCATTTCTGCCAACCCCAGCATGATGCCACCACCAAACACATCTTCCCTTCACCCCCCCTGTCGGCATTCCATAGAGACCGTTCCCTCTGGGACACCCTGGTCCACTCCTCCATTACCCCCAACACCTCATTCCCCTTCCACGGCACCTTCCCATGTAATCACAGAAGGTGCAACACCTGCCCCTTTACCTCCTCCCCGTCCAAGGGCCCAAGCACTCCGTTCAGGTAAAGCAGCGCTTCACTTGCACCTCCTTCAATTTGGCCTACAGCATTCGCTGCTCCCAATGAGGTCTCCTCTGCATTGGAGAGGCCAAATGCAGACTGGGTGACCGCTTTGCGGAACACCTTCGGTCTGTCTGCAAGCATGACCCAGACCTTCCCGTCGCTTCCCATTTCAACACACCATCCTGCTCTCATGCCCACATGTCCGTCCTTGGCCTGCTGCAATGTTCCAGTGATACACAACAAAGCTGGAGGAACAGCGCATCATCTTCTGATTAGGCACTTTACAGCCTTCTGGACTTAACATTAAGTTCAACAACTTCAGACCTTAACCTCTCTCCTCCATCCTCACCCCTTTTTATCCCCTTATTTCCAATATTGATTTTTATTTTTCAATTTTTATTTTTTATCCACTTATTTTCATTGCTTTATCCTCACCCCCACAAGGGCCATCTGTCACTTGTTCATGTTGTTCTTTCCAGAGTACTAACCCTTGTCCTGCTATTATCACATTCTGCTTTCTTACCTTAATGCCACCATCAGCATCACCTTTAGTCAGTAACACCACCATTAACACCCCTTTGTCCTTTTGTTCATGACGTCTGTGTCAATATTTCCTTTGCCTCCACCTATCACTGGCCTTCTATCCAGCTTCACCTGCTCCACCCTCCCTTAAACAGTATAAATTTCATCACATTTTTACTTCTCTTTAGCTCTGAAGAAGAGTCATACGGACTCGAAACGTTAACTCCGTCTTTCTCTCCACAGATGCTGTTAGGCCTTCTGAGTTTTTCCAACATTTTCTGTTTTTGTTTCAGATTTCCAGCATCTGCACTATTTTGCTTTTATTCTGGAGTTATACTTGTTCTCCAGCAGAGCACTAGGCTGGTTAGGGAACTTAACGTTAAAATTGTGATGACAGCTTTTGCTTCTAAAGCCATACAAAAGATGATGATGATTTAAGTGCCCCATTAACAAGTCTCTAATAATAGATTCTATCATTTTCCCTACTATTGGTGTCAGGCTAACTGGCTTTTACTTCCTTGTTTCCTCTCCCCACCTTTCTTGAATAGCAGGGTTACACATTTGCTACCTTCCAAATTCACAGGGACAGTTCTAGAATCTAGCAAATTCTGGAAGATCACATATATCCACCATCTCTGCAGCCACCTCCTCTTTTAAAACCTTAGGGTGTAGATCATGAGCTCTAGGGAATTTGGTGGCTTTTAATACAGGTACCGTGTCACAAAATCTGCAACTGCGGGACGGAGTTCAAATTGATTCGGGCCGGGTCGGGTCAGGGTTATTCAGGCTACTCAAGCAGTGGGAAAAGACAGGCACGCAAAGCCAATAGCAAGTCAACACGCTGCCACGCCAATGCAGCACCTAACTCAAGTTATTTTACTCATTTGAAAATAATTAAAATTCATGCATGGCAGCATAAATGCGTCCTGTTTTCGGATAGCGGATTTGTACAAAGGAAATTAAATGGACTATTTTGTTACTAATTTTAATATCCTCAAGTCCCTCAGTTTTTCTCCAAACCCTTGCCAGAGTATCACATGCTCAATCTCACATTATGGTCCAAATGTGGCTTTGGCACTGAATTTATTAACCCGACAGTCTTTAGCTTTCTGTTCCTACTATTTTCCACTTCTATGAATCTGGCACCTTCTAAATTGAGATTGGAGGGTGTAACATTTCCAAATTGTCATTTTGTTTTGTCACCAGCCCGCTATTTAAAACATTACTATTACAGATTGTAATCAATGAATAGTATCTGAGCAGCAAAAAACTAAATGCAAAAGAATCTGTGGCCCAATGGGGTTCAATGGGACAAAAGGTAGGAAAAAAAAATCAAAAGGGTTTCTTCATAGATGTGCCCTCAAACTCGCTCAATTTGGATATCTGCTCCGCCCAGGTGATCCAGTCTACCTGGGTGCAGACTCTGGAAAATTGCCCCTACAGGAAATCTGCCAGAAAAGCACACGTAAGTGTATAATACAAAACTGGAAGGTGCATCACGTTCACAAACAGAGGCACTCACTGAAGGATAAATTACATGGACAAAAATTGGCTTCTATATGCACTCTGGAGTGTAAGCAGCTGTGGGATTGAAGTCTCTCTCCAAATACAAAGCCAACACATGCACACGAAGCACCGAGTATTGTGCAAGAGTCCCCACATCACAAAAAAATAATGAAGAGGCTTGCATGCAAACATGTACACATACTTATAGTGATTGCTCAAGCAGCCTGCAGTCAGGTAAGCTCAAAGAGGCTAGACTTTCTATGGAGGAAATGGGAAAGGTGCAAGAAGTGGAAATTACTACCAATGTGTCCAGGAAATTGAAAACAGATTTTGGGGGGCAAGTGTTAGGAATCTTTAATGCCTACAACAACCCTACTACCATTCATGCAATAAAGGCACTATTCTGAATCATGATCCCTTGTATAATGTAATAGTTTTGGGGCCAATTATAATAAAAGCCATCAAAACAGTTACTACTAAATGAGGCTTTAATAATTATAGGTAGGTGTGCTGGAAAGGGCCATCCAGGGCTAGAATGGAAACCCAACAGTACGTGGGGCATAATCTCGATGTTTATTAGAATTTTGGAATTATACAATACAGAAAAGAATGTGCATTTATATAGCGCCTTTCACAATCTGAGGGCATCCCAAGGCGCTTAACAGACAATGAAGTACTTTTGAAGGGCACTGTCATAAGGTTGGAGACCATTCAACCATTGCACCTGTGCCAGCTCTTTATAAGAGCTTAGTCCCATTGCCTTTCTCTTTCCCCATGACCTGTTAATGTTTTCTTTTTTTGCATATTTATCCATCTCCCTTTTAAACAGATTCTGCTTCCACCTGCTTTTGGTTGAGCATTTCATGCCCCATCAATCATCTGTCTTGAAAAATGAGACTAGGCTGAAGTACATATCCCTCCAACTACAATAAGGAACTTAAGAATGGGAGTGCAAATTTACCATCTTCGAGTCACTGACTTTGGATCACTATTCGGGGTATCCAAGGAAAACGAGGCTGTCAAAATCCTTTGGGAAATAGATTGCCCATAATGGTTCAATCCAGAAAGCTAAGTTGTCAACTCATTCTCAAATCAATACGACTACACACACGCACACACATAAACAATTACCAAATTGCAAACAGGACATACCTAAAATCTGGAAAACAAAAGATTTCTCTAACTGCACAGCACGTCAGTCGGTATTTGAAAGTGAGGCCCCTTTGTCAAAACAGGGTCCCAAACAAGATATTAATGCATAATTTTTCTTTCAGAAGCTAACTGATGGGGGCTGTGTATTTTCAGTTTTGTTTTCATTCCCACTCGATACAAATTCCACCTAGTTCCAGTAAACACTGGTATAATCACTCAATATGGGTAAGTCTGGTTCATACCAATCCTGACTGTCAAACACAAGGACTCATTGTCACTTTTCCTAAGTACATTAATGATAAAAATTTGTACAAATTTAAGTTGCAAATGAAACATGCACATCAACCCATGTTTTCCAGGCAGAGCTCCAGTATTTTCTTGCCGTGCTTAAAAGTTCCTCCTACTTCAACTCTCAGCCAGAGTTTTTTGTAGTTATAAATCATTGTAAAACCAACAGAGAGACAACAAACCTACATAAATAAAAAATAAAAACACCTTTGAAAGCCCATGGTGCAGAACATATTTCTTAACCAACTAAGAAAGCACACTTGAAGAATGATTCCATCCTTTAGAACTTACCAGCTCATAAAATGAAACAGTTTTGAATTTAATAGTTTGAACCCAGGGGAATACAGCTGCAGTGCAGAAAAACGAAAGGTTGCAGCACATCAATCACAATTGAACAGGCGCAGGCCCAGGCTATGATTGAATTTTTTACGATGTATTCTGTATGCTCTAGTACACCTACAAGCCACCAGCTGATTACCAATTCAGCTTCTGTATCATCAGATTTTTCCAGTCAACACCTAATGATTGTGTATAAGAAACGCATCTTGGGCAAGTGCAAAAAACAAGAAAATGCTTAAGTGGGAACACAGGAAAGTGAATTACATCAAAGAGCATTTTTAGCTGTAGATGACTCAGTATTGTTGCAATTCACTTACGGGCATCCTACAACAGCAATAAGGCACGATATAATCCCAAGTTTTTATTCTTTGAAGGGTAGTTAGGTAATGAACTCCAATGCTTTTTAAAATTAATGATAGCTTTTATTGATATCTGAAGTCAAAGTAAAAGTTGACTGTGCAGAAGCCTTACTGGCATTAATTATGAAGTAAGTGAAAGTAAGTCAAAACTGTAGAATCTCTCATTTTTAGTGGGGCAATGAGCCCTGTAATTCTATTCCTCATTCCCCCATGGTTCAGAGATAGCACTCTTGTCCCAGGGGTAAAATGGTGTGGAATCAAGCCCCGCCCCAGAAATTTGAGCATGTAATCCAGGTAAAATCCAATGCAGTACTGAGGGGCTGCTGAACTGTTGGAAGTGTTATCTTTCGGTGAGCCACTAAATTGAGGCCCCACCTGCCCTCTCAAGTGAATATAAAAGACCCATGGTCAGAGGAGTGGAGTTCTCCTTGGTATCCTGATCAATATTTATCCCTCAAACAACATCACAAATACAGATTATTTGGTCAGTACCACATTGCTATTTGTGGGGCCTTGCTGGGTACAAATTTGCTGTACTGTTTACTACATTAGAACAGTGACTCACTTTCAAAAAGTACTTCAATGGCTGTAAAGTGCGTTGAGACAACCCGATGTTGTGAAAGGCACTATATAAATGCAAGCTCTTTCTCTTTGTGGGAAAGCTGCCCAGCATGACATGTTCAAAATCAAGGGCTCATGTAGGAAGCTGGGTACAGGCCAACATCCCTGGGAGCATCACCAAGCAAGGCTGTCAACCAAGCTCCAATATTGTGGTCCTTGATAAAGTGTTAATGAAAAACACTGCTGTAAGTTTTGTTCCAATAAGTACAGAGGCTATAAGAATTCTGATGCACAATTGGGCAGAACCTCTTAAAACTTACTTGTGGTAATTTTCTTTCTTTTCCTCCCTCCAGGTTTTATTTAACTGGTGAATTTTTACTGCTACGTATCTCTGTTCTTGTAGATCGAATGCCTGTTCAAAAGATTCAACACGAAATAATTTCATTTTAAAACTGGACCAACCTTCTAAACAAGTGTCATCACCAATAATCAGCAGCAAGCACCTGTAGCTGCAGAAGATCCAATTTAAATTTTTCATTACAACCAATGCACATTCCTGTGTAGTGACTGCTTGGGGCTAACTTCTTAGTGATCATAAAACAGCAGTCTGGTTCAGTTGAACCATTTCATCCTCCAAGAATACAAACCTCAATAAATTCCCATTCCCACATTTAATTTGTCAGTGCCTTGGCTTCAAACCGTCCTTCTTGGGAATCCTTTCCAACTGCTGATCACCATGTGTAAGGATATACATCCTGGCATCAATCTTTAAACTTATTCCACACAACCCTGACCTTGTGTTCCTTCCTTTCCATTGCCTCGTGCATCTGGTAGTGCCTTCAACTTCTCTATACCTTACAAATTTCCACAAGGGCCCCTTGGAAACAGCCCAGTCCAAAGCACTACCTTAAACATACAGACACTACAGTTCAGGGAACAGGGTGCGTGGATGCACTTGTGGGAGTGGAAGTATCTTGTGGCACTCTGATGTGCATCAACTTGTGCCACATGCAGTTGGATGCGTTTTGTACAGACAAAATGTGCAATTGATTTCTAAGTCTCATTGTTTGTTGCAACTTCTTGAAAAAAAAACATTGGAATGACAAAATTTCAGTGAAATTATGGCAAAAATTAAATGCTTTTGACATGCATCAATAATTAAAATAACATCCCAGCCAGCGAAGCCCACATCCCGTAAATGAAAAAAAAACTAATGCATCTCCCAAAAGACTTTCACTCTCAACTGACTGTCGGGAGAACACTTGTTCAATAACCTTTCTTAGCATAAATCCACATTACCGTTCCTTGCCACAGAGCATGGTCACGTCAACCACGCTATGCTCTCAGACTGGAGACATGATTTGGAAAAATATTCAGCTTAATTTGATTTCCATAATCTCAGCTCCATGGATTTGAAGCAAAATCACAATTATAGAGGAATAGGCCATTCAGCCCCTCAAGCTTGTTCCTGCTGCAGATCATGCTCCCGTTCCTGTAATGAACCCATCTCTCAAGCACACCATATAAAGATTAAATTGCGCTGATTGCAAAAATTAATGGCACACCACCATACAGGGTTTGCTTTGTCCACATTTAATTGTGGTCAACTGGTTAAATCAGGTTAAACACAAGTATACGGATAAGAGACCAGGATGGAAGTTTCCTCTCTGCTGGCTAGAAGAGTCTTCATGAAGTGGGGTTGCCTAATCTCGATGCAGTCTGCAGTGAAGATGAACCCACACCAGGTAACTGCCTCTATTATGACACATTCACTCAAAATAGGATACAGCACGTATTGTATAATGCCTGAAATGGAAAGTGTTTCATTCTCTGTCAACAACCCACAATTGATAAGGGCAAAAGTCAGGTTTAAAGAAACTTAACAGATGAGATTATATATTTTCTCATACTCTTCTGCTGCTTGTTGGAAGAACGTACCTTGTACACTTCACTGAAACCTCCTCTTCCCAACAGGTGTAGTAGCAAATACCTGTCATTTAATGTAGGATGATCTTTAAATCTGCAACAAGATGATCATACAAGCAAATGGGTCAGCAGAATAACCACCACTTGTACTGTAAAGTTTGTACAACTGCTTCAAAAGAAGTCTAAATTACAATGTTCCAACACACACTACCATCCATAAACAGCAGCAGGAAAGGGTTAGTAGTATACAGTTCTCCATGATCCTCAATCATTTAATTCCCTATTCCAGCCAATGTTGCCACGAAGGTGTTGAGTGCAAGCAGGATAATTTCCCGGGGTACAGTTAAAAAGAAAATCAGTCACCCTGGATGGTTCTTTCATACCCATTGTTCCAAAGTGGAATTGCAGAGAGTTGGATACCAAATAATTTGCCTGATGTCTTAACTGGGGACTATGTGGGGCACGAGACCCAAGAAATGAGCAGAAATAGATGGCTTATTCGCATTAAAGTCCATGTTCATAAACCAACCAATCAAGTCAGGTTACTGCCTGGCAAGCACATCTTATGTTTAAGCAATGCAAGTACTCCACCTACAGGATTTCAATTGCGTTGGCTATATATCTACAAAACTAGAATACAAGGATGCAGAAGTCACGCTTCAGCTACACAAAGCCCAGGTTGGATCACATCTGGGGCACTGTGAACAGTTCTGAACACTTACACCTCAGAAAGGATATACTGGTCTTGGAGGAGTGCAGCTGATCACACTCCATAACCCTACTCTTGTAACATTACCACCCTATATGTAAATGGGCCTTACCAATGTCCCTTATTCTGAGACAGGCCATTTGAGACTGAGATGAGGAGGAATTTCTTCACTCAGAGGATGGTGGATCTTTGGAATGCTCTACCCTAGAGGGCTGTGGAAGCTCAATCGTTGAGCATGTTCAAGACAGAAATCAACTGATTTCTAATGACATCAAGGAATATGGGGATAGCGCAGGAAAGTGGCATTGAGGTAGATGATCAGCCATCATCTAATTGAATGGTGGAGCAGACTCGATGGGCCAAATGGCCTAATCCTGTTCCTTTGTTTTGATGGATAACCCTATAAAATCTCCTCTCAACCTTCTTTTCTCCAAAGAGAGCAACTCCAGCTTCTAGAATCTATCCTCATAACTGAAATCTCTCATCCAACATCTGTGGAACCAATGTTTGACATCTTTTCTGCATCCTCTCTGATACGTTCATATCCTTCTTAAAGAACAGTGTTTTACAAAGGTTCATCATAACTTCCTTGCTTTTGTACTCTTATGCCCCTATATATAAAGGCCAGAATCCCACCTAACTTATTAATCACCTACTTGACCTGCCCTGCTACCTTCAACCCCTTGTGCACATATACCCCCAGGTCCTTCTGCTCCTGCACCACCTTTAGAATTGCATCCTTTATTTTATACTGCCTCTCCTTGTCCTTTCTATCAAAACGTATCACTTCACACTTTTCTGTGCTCAATTTCATCTGCCACGTGTCTGCCTCATTCCACCAGTCCATCATGTCCTCTTGAAATCTATCACTAACCCTCTCACAGTTCACAATACTTCTGAGATTTGGGCCATCTGTAAATTTTGCCCTTCACACCCAAGTCTAGGTCATTAAGGAAAAACAGTGACCCTAGTACTGGCCCTGGGAACTCCACTTGCACCTTCCTCCAGTCCGAAAAACAACTATTTACCACTGCTCTGTTTCCTAGCACTCAACTAAGTTTGCAACCATGCTGCTACTGTCCCTTTATTTCATGGTTTTAACTTTGCTGACAAGCCTGTTTGGTGACACTTTAACAAACACCTTTAGCAAGACTATGTACACCACATCAACCCTGACAGTTGCTTTGTCAAAAAACACAATCTAGCTAGTTAAACAAGACTTGCCTTTAACAAATCTCTGCTGGCTTTCCCTAATTAAACCATGTTTGTCCAAAAGTAACTGTTAATTGTGTCCCTGATTATCATTTCTAAAAGCTTTCTCACCACTGAGGTTAAACTGACTGGCCTATAGCTGCTGGGCTTATCCTTACATCCTGTTGTTTTGAATAATTGGGCAACATTTGCAATTCTCCAGTCCTCTGGCTCTCAAGTCCCTATCTAAGGAGGATTGGAAGATTATGGTCAGAGTATTTGCAATTTACACCCTGCCTTCCCTCAGGATCCTCGGATGCATCTGATCCAGTCTGGTCAACTTTCAGCATAACCAGCCTTTCTAACACCTTCTATTTATCGATTGTTAGCTCAACCAGTGTCTCAATTATCTCCTCTGTCACTATGACTTTGGCAGCATTTTCATCCTTGGCAAAGACAGCTGCAAAGTACTAGTCATGCCCGCTGCCTCCATGCATAAATCCCCTTTTTGGTGCCTAATTGGCCCCACCCCTCCTTTTAGTATCCTTTTACTATTTATATGCCTAAAGAGGACTTTTGGACTCCCTCTTATGTTTGTTATCTACAAATCTTCTTTCACACTCTTTCTTTGCCTTTCTTATTTCTTTCTTTCACTTCCCCTCTGAACTTTCTATATTCGGCCTGGTTCTCATTTGTATTACCAACCTGACATCTGTCATACAGGTCCTTTTTCAACTTCATTTTCCTTTCCAAATCTCTATCTCTTTCATCATCCAGGGAGCTCTAGCGTTGTTTGTCCTATCATTGCCCCACTTGGGAATGTACCTCGACTGTAGCCAAACCAGCTCTTCTTTAAAGGCAGCCTACTGTTCCATTACAGTTTTGCCTGCCAATCTTTCACTCCAACTTACTTTGGCCAGAACCATTCTCACCTTACTGAAATTGGCCATCTTCCAATTAATTATTTTTACTCTGGGTTGTTGCTTGTCCTTTACCATAGCCTAAACCTTATGATACAATGATCACTGTCCCGCCTAAAATGTTCCCCTACCGACACTAGATTCACCTCATTCCTAAGAACCAGATCCAGAAACGGCTCCTTCTTTGTTGAGTTGAAAACATATTGATGTAGAAAATTCTCCTGAACAAGCTTGAGAAATTCGACCCCTCCCTGCCCATAATGCTATTGCTATCTCAGTCTATATTAGGATAATTAAAGCCTCCCCATTATAACTACTATAGTTTTTGCAACTAATTTCCATGCAAAATTGTTCCTTTACATCTTTCCTGGCGGCCTACAGAATACACCCAGTCATGTAATGGTACCTCTACTGTTTCCTAGCTCTAACCAAATAGATTCTGTCCATGACCTATCCTCCCTTTCCAGCATTGCAATATTACGCCTAAACAGTACTGCCATCCCTCCTCCTTTCTTTCCTTCCTTCTCGTTCCAGAACACCCTGAATCCTGGAATATTTAATATCCAGTCCCGCCCTTCCTTGAGCCAGGTCTCCACTATTGTCAGAACATCATACTCCCATGTGAACATCTGCACTTGCAGCTCACCAATCTTACTTATCATGCTTTGTGCATTTACTTATAAGCACAGTAAAAACTAATTTAGACTATATTGCATTCCCTCTTACTCTGACCCCATTTAATACCATACTATTTTTTACTCTGCTGCTATATGTCCACATCGATTCTAATAAGATTTTGACAAGGTCCCACATGACAGACTGGTCAAAAGAGTAAAAGCCCTCGGGACCCAAGGGAGAATGGCTAATTTGATCCAAAATTGGCTTAATGACAGGAAGCAAAGGGTTGACAGGTGTCTTTGTGACTGGAAGGTTGTTACAAGCAGGGTTCTGCAGGACTCACTACTACTACTCCCTTGTTTTTGTAGTTTGTATTAATGATTTAGACTCATGATAAAGGTGCAGATGATTCAAAAATTGGCAAGTGGTTGACAAAAAGGAGGAAAGCTTTAGACTGCAGCAAGATATAGACGGTCTGGTCAATTGGGCAGAAAGTGTAAAATGGATTTCAATCTGGAGAAGTACGAGGTAACACATTTTGGGAGGTACGACATGGCAAGGAAATACACAATAGACGTGAGGATACCGAGCAGTGTGGAAGAACAGTGTATGTCCATGGATTCTATAGATAGCAGGACAGGTTGATATGGTGGTTAAAAAGGCATATAGTGGGCTTTCCTTTATTAGCCGAGCATAGAAAATAAAAGCAGGGAGATCATGCTAGAACACTAGTTAGGCTGCAGCTAGAATACGGCTTATAGTTCTGGCCACCCCATTACAGGAAAGATGCAATTGATCTGTAGAAGGTGTAGAGGACGTTTACAAAGATGTTGCTAGGACTCAAAAATTTGAGGAAAGACTGGATACGTTGTTTTCCTCGGAACAGAGGAGGCCGAGGGATTACTTAATTGAGGTGCACAAAATTATGAGAGGCTGAGAGAGAATAAATAGCAACAACCTAATTACTTTAGCAGAGGGGTCCAAAACAAAGATTTAAAGTAACTGGCAGAAGCATGAGGGTGGTAGGGACCTGGAAGTCACTGCATGAAAGGGTGGTAGAGGCAGAAACTCTCAGAACATTTAAAAAGCAAAAGCGCTTGGATGTCTAGTGAAGATCCATGATCTGCAGCGCTACAGGCCTAGGGTAGAATGTTTATCTTGTGGGGCGGGTTGGCCCGGGAACTGCTTAGCAACGGTCCATCGACCGTGATCAGGCCCCAACCGCGATTTCAGGCTGGATGGCCAATTAATCGCCACCCAGTGTGAAATGCCTGCTGATAACCTCAGCGCTGCCTGGGTGGGGGCGGGAGGAGTGCAAGCGCTGACGTGTATGCATCCGCACGGGTGCGCTCATTGAAAGTTCCCTGAAGGCACAGAGCTGCCTCAGGGAGCTGAAGATTTTTAACATTAAAAATGAAGATTTCAAAAATAAGGAAAACATGTCTCTGCTCATGGGACTCCGTCACATGAGTGGGGACATGTCGAAAATTTTTATTGTTTTTTTAAAATCACTGTTCAAAACCTCACCCCGCCCGCGAATGAGGTTTTGCAAAAAAAAAAGCAAAGGCTGCTTGGCCTATTTGTCCGCCCTCCAACCGTAAGCTGGAAGGGCAGGGAAAATTTCACTTTAATTAATTGGTTAATGGGCTTAACATCCCTCTTAATTGTTGGCGGGTGCTGTCGACTCCCGCGCATGCCCACTGACCGAAATATCGCGCAATTGCGCGATGACGTTGGGACACTCGCCCGACGTCATCATGCGCTATTTCACGCTCGTCCATGTCAGGTGTGCACCCCAAGTCGAGCTGAAAATCCTGCCCCTAGTGCAGGACGGTGGAATTAAGCAGAGTATCTCCTCGTCGACTGAGAGGCCGAATAGCCTCCTCCTGTGCCACAAAATTTCTGCAGTTTATATCATTTCTGTCCTTCCAAATCTTTGTGCACTTTGTTTTGCCTTTTCAATGTTAGATCCTGGTTTGCACCCCGCTGGCAAGTTAGCTTAAACCCTCCCCAATAGCACTAGCAAACCGCCTCGCAAAGACATTGGTCTCGACCCTGTTGAGCTGCAAACTGTTTAGCCTATACAGGTCCTACCTCCCCAAAACTAGCCCAATGTCCAAGGAATCTAAAGTTACTCCTTTATTATCTTGCTACTAACAACACTGAGGGAGCACGTTCACAATGGCTATAGCAATTCACCACCAACTTCTCACGGGCAACTAGGGTTGGCAATAAATGCCGGTCTCGCTAATGACACCCATGCCCCAAGATAAATCAAATTAAGTAAACTGGACATTCAGATCAGGGTATGTATGGTGCTTTCATTTTTTAAAGAAGAGGAACGTGTGATGAGAACATTTTTTTTTAGTCTTGATGGGAATCAAAAGAGGGATAAAAGATCAAAAAGAAACTTCACAGTTGAACCTAAACTCAAGGCAAGAGGAAAGTCAGCAAGTCAAGAGTGAAACAAGTGAAAGTTACCTCTGCTTCCCAAACTTTTTCTTGGTGTGACCCCATTTTAATGCCCCAGACTTTCTATCGTCCCAGGATGAAAACTTGGGGGTACAAGAGTTGTTGAGTGGATGGGGTGGACAGGGGCGGGGGAAAACACGCCTTCATCTACTGATAGGGGAGGGGTTGGTTGAGCCTGGTAGGAAGTGCTTAAACAGGGTTTTCTTTACAAAGAACACTTATCTATTCACTGGGTATTTTTGCAGCAGCGATTAGGACTCAAAGATCTGTCCGTTATGCGATGCCCACCGTTGGAAAAAACTGAGAACTTAAGAGCTTTGCAGCTGTCAGCATACAGTCCGAGTTCAACAGTAGCCATTGCTGCACTGGAGCTCATGACCCCAAAATCTTGTCTTGTGACCCCGCCGTGGGTCACGACCCACAGTTTAGGAAGCCCTGCCATAAAGTACATACTTCGAGAGACACTGATAACTTACTGTGAATTATCTTCATTGTGTATCCTCTTCAGTTCCCTTATGTGTAAATTGCGTACTCTTTCCAACCGCTCTAGCTCTGCCTGTATCTCAGCCTCCTCCTGCACAAGGAAAAGGAAGAATGAAAAGACACCATCTAAGCAAACTATGCCCCAAAATCAGACAGAACAACATAACCTACACTTAACACAGCAACAGTAGTCAAAAGGTACAAATACATTTAAAATTTTCTAGTAATTTGAAAGTGATTATTGTATCTAGCATTTGAAAAAAAATCCATAATGTCCATTACACCAGATATTAACTGCATAGCACTCAACCAAATCCAATTAAGCTGAGTCAGCCGGATTGAAGATATCTACACAAGCCGCTAAAACACGACAGCATGCCAGTAGCAAAAGAACTGCTCCTGCAGTAACTTGTCAAATGGCATATTTGCATATAAACATATAAAACCGACTGGCAAGAAAAGGCTAGCTAATCCATTAATCCGGCCCCACAAACAATGGCTGACCATCACTAGTTAAATTCAAGGTCCAGTGTGGCACTGAGCCGCATGGACCAGAAAGTCCCATGTTTGATATGCAGAGTTAACTCGAACAGACAGCAGCAGTGGTGCTGCAATTCCCAGCTGTGCTGGAAAAGTTTGCGTATGTGGCAGCAGTGAGGACAGGAGCAAGGTGCTGGTCACATTCACCATTCAGACTCACTCATGTAGACAGGCCACTTGGCTGAAGTACCAGAGGTCCTGCCGTTACAAGGGGAACAGTACTCCAGTAAGATTCAGCACCTTCAGCACAGGAGAGAAAAGGATAAAGTTCTCTGTGCAGAACATCTTGCTCAAATATCCTTTGTGAAGTGCCGTACATGGTTTCTAATATTGCTGTCCCTGGTGAAGTTACTTCACTCCCTGGTACTCGAGTCTAAGCAGACCAATACTTTATCCAACAGGACTCAAACATTTTGGTGGGACCAGGACAGTGTGTTTAGGGCAGTGTTTGAATTACACGTTGATTTTCAAACTTTTCTATGCTAAAGATCCCTTGTAAAGCACTGGCGTACTCCCAGAAACACAATGAAAATATTAACACACTTCCAGAGATCCCTGTCCCAACTTCTAAAATACGCATCAGATTTCACCTTCTCCAAATAAAAACAGCTGTTCATTGCAGAAAATTTAAATCAGGATAAAGCAACAAAGGAGAAAGAGAGAGGGGAAAAATAAACAAATCAAATGAATGGCTGAATCTGCCTTGGAAGCAGAGATCCTCTTACAGACCCCAGTTTGGCATAGATCACAATCCTCTGGCACAGGAAGAAGGTTCAACAAACCTTTTTTAAATGTCCTAATCTTAGTTTGAAGATTTCTTCCTGTTCATGGTATTCTGCTAAAGTCAAGCTGCAAAAAAGGAAAACAAACAGGTTATCATATTTCTGCTGAGGTTAACCACGGCATCACGAGTTACAGCACAACCTTGAGAGTTTTGCACTGAACGTTTAATTCATCTCATTCAAGTTTTAAAAACCAGAAGCATTAATTTTGTAAACTTCAAAGGTTTGGTGAAGTGCATTGCATCTTAGACTTGGATTTATTCAAACTGAACTGGCCGATGGCGCTTTGCCGCAAACAAGGTTTCCGTTTCCATCTCAATCTGAAAGACAGCACCTCTGACAGTGCCACACTCCTTCCACACTGCTCCGGTAGATGGTAGTTGCTCGAGAAATTACTTTAAACCTATTTTTGGTAAATATCTAATGTTTCAATCAAGTCACCTCTTAATCTTCTAACCTCTAGCGGATACAAGCCTTACCTGTCCAACCTTTCTTCATAAGACAACCCGTCCATAAGTTTAAGCAACTTAAGTTACAACTACTTTTTCCCATTACCAAAGAACTGGGGTCCCTGATATCCATTCCTTATTATCCTTTATAATCAGATATATTTACAGAACAAAGGTTTCAGCATGAAGTGCAGACTCTGAATGCTGTCGGGCAAATAGAGCAAATGTGGAACCGGTGAAAGATCATTAAAAGAGACCAAAAGGCTCAATCAATTGACTGCATAACTAAATAGTCACTTTAAGGTCAATTTGCTTGTAACCTGACTCACGTCTCATTTTCTGCTCCATTTGCTTTGTTTTTCCTCTGTTTTTGCTCATTATTTGTAGGCAGCATCTGACACATGGCTGCTGGTTTCCGTTTTGCTAACAGCTTCCTCTGTCGCTCAATCTCCTCTCGCTGGGTGTTTATCCGCTCCTGTTGCCTGCATGACAATCATAAAAGAATTTTAAAAGGTGAATTTGAGACTGTGGGAGAGCTCCTTGGCAAGGGAAAGTGAGGGGTGGGGGTCTGCTGAAATGATCCAACTGTGTTAATGCATTTTTATGGGACAGCAACAAAAAGCAGCGCACATGCTCTAAAACTGCAACACAAAGTAGTTTAAAAATGTATTTGTCCATGGTATGTGGACGTTGTTGGCTAGAGCAGCATTTCTGTCCATCTCCAATTACCCTCGGGAAGGTGCTGTTGGTGGTGAACTGCCCTTTTAGAGCCATGGCAGTCCTGGTGGTGTAAGTACTCCCACATTGCTGTTAGGTAGCAACTTCAAGGATTTTCATCCAGTGACAGTGAAGGAACAGTGATATTGTTCCAAGTCAGGATGTTGTGTGACTTGGGAGGGCAACATGCAAGGGGTGCTGCCCCTTATTCTTTTAGGTGGTAGAGGTTGCAGGTTTGGAAGGTGCTGTGGAAGTAGCATTGACCAGTTACTGCAGTGCATCTTGTATATCGTACACACTGTTGTCACCTGGCACCAGTGGTAAAGAGAGTCAATGTTTTAAGGTGGGTGATAGGTACCAGTCAAGCTGGCTGCTTTTACCTGGATGGGGTTGAGATTCTAAAGTATTGTCCGAGCTGCACTCATCCAGGCAGTTGGGCCTGACTTGTGCGATGGAGATGGTCAACAAGCTTCACCCAGCCTCTGATCTGTTCTTGCTGCACATTATTTAATGTGGCCGGGTCCAGTAAAGTTGTATCAAACCATCTATCAAAAATTCTAAAAGTGAAACTGGATAGACCACCCAACATTAACCCAGGCACAGCCCATGGGTAAGAGTGACTGCACTGACCCTGTCCCCGCCCCCACTCAAGATGTTGTGGGTGGGGGATTCAGTAATAATATTGCAGTTGAATGTCACGGGGAGGTGGCTGGATTCTCTCGTTAGAAGTGGCCATTGCCCAACGCTTGTGAGGCACGGCTGTTACTTGTGACGTGGTGGTCCATGCCTGAATGTGGTTCAGGTCTTGCTGCACGTGGGCACGGACTGCTTCATCATCTGAGGAGTTGTGAATGGAACTGAACACTGTGTAATCATCAGTGAACATTCCCACCTCTGACCATAGGATGGAGAGAAGGTCTTTGATGAAGCAGCTGTAGGTGCTTGGGTCTAGGACACAACCCTGAGGAATTCCTGCAGGGATTGAGGTGACTGGCCTCCAACAAGCACAACCATCTTCACCTGTGCTGGGTATGACTCCAACCAGTGGAGAATTTTTCCCTATTCCCAGTGACTTCAATTTTACTTGGGCTCTTGATGCCACATTCTATCTAATGTTGTCTTGATTCAAGGGCAGTCACTCTCACCCATGGGCTGTGCCTAGGTTAATGCTGGGTGGTCTATCCAGTTTTACTTTTAGAATTTTTGATCGGTGGTTTGATACAACTGACTGACTTGCTAGGTCATTTCAGAGGGTTGTGTAGCAGCAGTTTAAAATTGCAAATGCTACTGGACATCCATACAATAAACATCCCCACCCCCCCTCCCTCCACACACACAAACACAATTATCTGACCGACAGGCTGGAGTTTCCATCTATCATGGTTCCTGTTTAAAAATTCACACTACATAAAAATCAACAGGGTGGCTTCATACAACCTTATCATCTGCTGCTCCATAAATCATGGGGTTGATTGGGAATAGGGGTCCAGTTTCTATCTACTGTACACACTATTGTGATTCGCCTTCCTAAAGGTTTCCCCCCACCCAAAAAGATTTTTTTTGTTTCAGTTCTTCTCTCTCTTAAGTTATTGATTTTCACTGGTTTGCAAAATGCTTGTTCCATATTAATCAGGTCCTCTCTTATATTGAGTTTCAATATCTTTACCATTCTCCTTCCTACATGTGCATTTCTGTAGCAGCTTTCCTTTCTTATCCTGTTGGTTTTCGGCTCACTTGGGTTTTTATTCACGGAGAGTACATGCAAAAATATCTTTGATGACTTGTTTACGTTACCATTTTCCAATAATTTTTTGAAAACCATTTGAACTTTCAATACAAATAAGATGCTGATACATCGAAATACAGAAAACCAATTTCTCTCATCATCACGCTCTCCATTCGCAAGTGCTCATCTGCCCAGTGGAACTTCTGGGTAGCTACAGACTTTTAATTCACAATCTGATCTGATAGTCATCTTGCAGCCATGTCTCTGTAATGGCTAAGATTGGAATCTGAATATTCAAGGGTACATGACATTTAGGAAGGACAGGAAGCTTGGATAAGGTGGAGGGGTAGCTCTGTTAGTTAAGGATGACATTGGTACAATAGAGAAAGATGGCCTTTGTTCTGGAAATCAAGATGTAGAATCATTTTGGGTAGAGATGAGAAATAATAAAGGTAAGAAGTCACTTGTAGGAGTGGTTTATAAGTTCCCCTAACAGTAACCACACTGTAGGATGGGGTATACAGGAAAAGATGTGAGTTTATGAGACAGGTCCAGCAATAATCATCTATATATAGATTGGACCAAATCAAATTGGAAAAGGTAGCCTGATGATGAGTTTATAGGGTGTTTTCAGGACAGTTTCTTAGAGCAGCACATTCAGAGCCAACCAGATTAATTAATAAACTCATTGCGAAGGTGCCCCTAGGTAGCAGTGGTCATAATATGATTGAATTTCACATTCAGTATTAGGGAGAGAAGAATGGATCTAAGAGCAGTGTGTTTTAAATTTAAATAAGGGCAATTACGAGGGCATGAAGACAGAGCTAGCTAAAATTTTCTGGGAAATTAAGTTAAGGGATAGGTTAGTAGAGATGCACCGGCAGATATTTAAGGAGATATTTCAGAATACTTGGAAAAGATAGAGTCTTTCTTTCTCACTAGAATGAAAGGGAAGGACTCTGTAGCCTAACTAAGGTAGTTAAACATAGCATCAAATTGAAAGAAAAAGCGTATAATTCCACAAAGATGAGCGTCAGGTCAGAAGATTGGACAGAATACAAAGAACAGCAAAGAACGACTAAAATTAATAAGCAGGGAGAAATTAGAATACAAGAGATAACTTGCTAGAAATATAAAAACACTAAGAATTTCTACAGGTATTTGAAAAAGAAAAAAGTAAAGTGAGCATTGTTCCCTAGAGATTGAGAATGAGGAATTAATAATGGAACTTAAGGAAATGTTGGATAAACTGAACAGGTATTTTATGCCTGTCTTCACCACAGAGGATACAAACAACATCCCAGACATAGGCATAAATCAGGAGGTGAAAGGGAGGGAGGAACTCAAAACAATTGCAATCAGCAAGGAAAAGGTACTGAGAAAATTATTAGAATTAAAAGCTGACAATCCACATGTCTTGATGGACCTCATCTGAGATCCTAAAAGGAGTAGCTGCTGAGATAAAAGATGCATTGGCTTTAATTTTCAAAATTCCCTCAATTCTGGAAAGGTCCCATCAGTTTGGGAAAGAGCATGTGTGACTATTCTATTGAAGAAAGAAGGGAGACAGGAAGCAGGAAACAACAGGCCAGTTAGCTTAACACCTGACATAGGGAAACAACAGGCCAGAATTTATTATCAAGGTTTTAGCGGGGCACTTAGAAAATCTCAATGCAATCAGGCAGAGTCAACATGCTTTTGTGAAAGCGAAATCATGTTTGACTACTTTATTGGAGTTCTTTGAAGAAGTAACAAGCAATATAGATAAAGGGGAACCTGTGGATGTGTTGTACTTCGATTTCCAGAAGCATCTGACAAGGTGCCACATCAAGGCTTCCTACACAAAATAAGAGCTTGTGGTGTAGGGGGGGTAACTATTAGCATGGATAGAGGATTGGTTAGCTAACAGGAAAGAGAGATTAGACATAAATGGATCATTTTCAGGTTGGCAAGATTTGACGAGTGGAGTGCCACAGGGATCAATGCTGAGGCCTCAACTATTTACAATTTATATCAAATGACTTGGATGAAGGGACCGAATGTATGATCACTAAATTTGCTGATGACACAAAGATATGTAGGAAAGTAAATTGTGAAGAGGACATAGGAGTCTGTAAAAGGGTATAGATAGATTAAGTGAGTGGGTAATAATTTGGCAGATGGCATATAATGTGGGAAAATGTGAACTTGTCAACTTTGGCAGGAAGAATAGAAAAGCAGCTTATTATTTAAACTGAAATAAATTGTAGAATTCTGAGGTACAGAGGGATCTGGGTGACCTGGTACAGGAATCACAAAAGAGTAGCATGGAGGTACAGCAAGTGGTTAGGAAGGCAAGTGGAATGGAATTCAAAATGTTTCGCTACAGTTGTACAGGGCATTGATGAGACCACATCTAGAGTACTGCGTACAGTTTTGTTCTCCTTATTTAAGAAGGGATATAACTGTGTTAGAAGCAGTTCAGAGAGGGTTCACTCAACTGATGTCTGGGATGGAGAGGGGGGGGGTGTTATCTTATGAGGCAAGGTTGGGCAGGCTGGGCCTGTATCCATTGGAGTTCAGAAGAATGAGAGATGACCTAATTGAAACATAAAAGATCCTGAGGGGACTCGACAGGGTGGATGCTGAAAGGATGTTTTCCCTTGTGGGAGAGACTAGAACTAGGGGACACAATTTGAACAACAAGGGATCCCCCATTCAAGACACAGATGAGAAGAAACCTTTTCTCTCAGAGGGTCTGAAACTTCGGAACTCTTTCCCAGAGAGCAGTGGAGACAGGGTCATGGGATATTTTTAAGGCAGAGATAGATAGATTTTTGACTAACAAGGGAGTCAAAGGTTATCGGGGATAGGCGGGAATGTAGAGTTGAGGCCACAATTAGATCAGTCATGATCTTACTGAATTGTGGAGCAGGCCTGAAAGGCTGATTGCCCTACTCCTAATTTGTATGTACATACAAAATGATATTGGGGGTTAACATTATTCTCCTTTACCCAGGCAGTAATCTGGCAGAGCGGACCCCACTCCTGCGGGAGAACTCGCCCGATTTTCCTTCCATTCTGATCAATGTGATGAAAATCGGGCAGGTTCAAGAAGGGACGGGCACCACTCTGCCAAGGCAGTGAAGACAAAAATTACCGCCATTTTGCGATGAGCTGCGAGGAGCAGGAATGTTAAAGTGAGCACAGTCCCATTGCCACACTTTGGCCATAGCTCAACCGTCAGTACTTACTTAATGAGATTCTGAAACGCGTAGCCATCTGTCCATTGCTCAGTGAAGGAGGCTCCATGCCGGACTGTGGTGAAGTGTCCTAGTCGCAGACGGTCCTGCATACTTTTGTCTCGACAGGCAAGCTTCTCTTGTTTTGACTGAACAGGGAAAAAAAAATTATAACAGATTTACAAAAAGTGAGAAAACACAATTAGCCAGCTAACCCTCACTCCTTGTATTGTTGTGTTCACAACGAGTGACATCCTGTGGTCACGAAGTTCAAAAGGCTGAAGAGCATAGGCAATTTTGAGCATCCGGTTATTTAAATATTCTCTAATCCCTCTCCCATTTGTCTCTCAAGGTTTCCCCAGGCTCGTGGCATCCGGTGACTGACAATACAGACTGGTTAACTCCTTCGACCACTGAGCACTAGGAGAGGCAAAGAACACCCAGCCAGGAGCTCAGCAGCTAAAACCTGCCGCCAACCCCCCTCCGCCCCCACTTCTGGTCAGTTTATAGTATACCCAGCACTCCCAACAACACACTCCTGAAAGCCAGCGGAGTGACAGAAGTGAGACATCTAAAATAATCAAAGTCCAACTTTGAATGTAAGAACAGAGAATAGCATTTGCAAAGACACGTGTGATACAAAAATTGTCACCCTGTACAAAAACAAAGAAACAAAGTGACTGCAATAATTACTGAGGTGTATCCTTGTTAAGTATTGTGGGGAAGGTCTTTGCACCCAGTGCTCTGATCAGATTGCAGACCCTGCCTGGAATCATGCATCGACCCAGAGTCTCAGTGTGGCTTCAAGTGCTGACAGGTCAACAGCTGATATGATTTTCTCACTTGGCAGTTACAAGTGCCGCAAACAGCGCAGACCACTTCACATCGCTTTCACAGACCTCGCCAAGGCCTTCGACCTCGTCAGCAGAGGCAGGCTCTTTAAACGGATGTGAAAAGTAGGCTGCCCGCCCGGACTCCTGGGCTTCATTTCTTCTTTCCATGAGGACATGCGGTTTCATCATTTACAATGGAGCATCATCGGACACTTTCAAGGTCAACAGCTCTCGAATGTAGGGCTGTGTCCTGGTGCCAACTCTCTTTGGCATATTTTTCTCCATGTTGCTCTTTGGATACTTTCGACCACTCAATTGAGGGTTTCTACCTGCACACCAGAGCCAACGGCAAGCCAAGACCAAAGTGCGTAATGTCCTAGTCCGTGAGTTGCTATTGGATGGCGATGCCGTGCTCGCATTCCATACTCGAAATTCACTTGCAACAGCTTGTAGGTCGGTTCTCCAGGGCTTGCAAGGAGTTTGGACTGACAAATCAGCGGCAGGAAGACCAAGGTTATGGGCTGGGACCTAGAGACTCCACCTTCCATCAACACTGATAATCTCACTCTGGGAGTCATTGTCAGCTTCACATACCTTTGGATCGACAAATTCCCGCAACCTGAGTCCTGATGCTGAAGTCAGCACCAGGATTGCCAAGGCCGCAGCTGTCATGTCAAGTTGAGAAGTCTAGTGGGGATCAAAAGCAAACTAAGTGAAAATACAAAGCTTCGTGTGTACCAGGCTTGTATTCGCACCACCCTCCTTTAGAGTAGCGAGGCATGGACAAGCCAAGAAAAGCAGCTGAACAGCTATCACTTCCTCTGCCTCAGGCAAACGCTGGGCAACTCCTGGCAAGAGAAAGTGGCAAATATGGAAATACACAGAGTGCAGGGATCCCCGACATGTTTGCCCTCGAGTCAACCGCAACGTGGTGGCTGGGGCATGGGCATGTGAACCGAATGGATGATGGGCACAGCCCCAAAGACATGCTCTAGGGCGAGTTTGCTATCGGCGCGAGACTAACAGGTCACCCATGTTTGTGTTGGCAAGCAAGACTTCAAGTTTATCGGCATCGGAGTCGCTGCATGGGAATTCCTTGTTGTTGACCGGAGTGCCTGGAGACAAGCAGTCAGGGAGGGTGTGGAAAACGAGGTCGACAAAAGAAATGACCAGATGGCGGAGGAGAGCGCCTGCCAGGAGGAAAAAGCATCAGGTGACCTCGGGCCAACGCTATTCATCTGTGCCAGTTGCAGATGGGATCGCCACTCACGAATCGGCGTCTCCAGCTAAAATAGATGATGTTCAATACAGAAGTGACATACACCCTGGGCACAGTCCGTTGTCTCATGAGATGGACAGATGCCAATAATAATAGTCATTTTTTAAAATTTGAAAGTTCTGCTTGATGCCATGATCTGGGTTGTGCATTCGAACCGGCTACCTCTTGGGAAATGGAAGTGCCTCATTTACATTGTGAGTCAGCTGCATGAATGAGAAGATGTAAAATATGGTTATATATGCCACTCCCTCTTGTGCTGGTTTCCTATCAACTTACCAAATGAAACTGAAGAACTCTATCCCAAAATACTTACGTATTCATTATTAGTATCACATAATGAAATAGCAGCTTGCAAGTTTGACACCAACTCCCTAATCAATCACTAAAAATAGCAATACTTATGCCTGTAATTTAATATCTCATTCCAGCTATTGATGCTTTGCAGATGGCAACCAACCTGATTTGGAGAGGGGGGGGTGGTAAGAGACAGCTTCTGCCAGGGGGAGGGCACTGATCAACAACCCTCAGTATGTGCAATAATCTCCATTTAAACTGAAGGAAAAATGGAACAAAATAATTCCCTCACTCAATACACAAGCCATATGCAAGAGGATGGTATTGGAAGCACTTCTTATTTTTGCTATGAGGTTAGCCTCCGGCCTTTCTTTCTTGACCCCACTGTTTTCAGTGGAACTGTTGTAGAAAGAAAGCAATAATGAAAGACTTGTACTTTATATATATTGTTTTTAACAATCTCAGGACGCCCCAAAGCGTTTTACAGTCAATGAAATACTTTCAAAAGAATTGTGGCAGTCAACTTTTGCAGAGCAAGTTCCCACAAACAGCAATGTTGATAATGACCTGAAAATCCGTTTCTTCGTGATGTTGACTTGGGAGATAAATATTGGACAAGATACCTTGGAGAACGCCCTGCCCTTCTTTGAAATTGTACCATGGGATCTTTTACATCCACCCAAGAGAGCTGACAGGGCATTGATGATGGCATTAAAGCAGTCTAGCATTGAGTGAGACCCTGCTGGGAAAACAGAAGCTTCTAAAACAAAGTCAATCAAAATTCTCCTACGGCCAATGTGTTCTTTAAAATAGGAAAGTACTCTGGATACAAAGAATTCTCCCTATATTTCCTGTGCAGCAGTGCTTTCAATGATCACTCTCAAATTAATAGCAATCGTACCTTTTCTATTAGTAGCTTTTTGCTCATTGTCACACATTTATTTAACCGTTCTTTATATCTTTCAAGCATTTTCTGTTGCTCATCTATTTGTCGTCTTAAATCACAATTTGTCTGAAATAGAAAGAAAGAAAGTCAATGAGCCACTGCTACACTTACAACATAGTACAACAGCATCTGTTGTTATTGACAATGCCCATGCTGCCTTTAAGATTAACGACAAATAAACAGCATGTCTAACCATTTACCACAATAAAAGGCGCTATATAAATCCAAGTTCTTGTTGATGAAATGGCCTCAGGGGAAAAAAAATTGCTGCCTTTCAGTTTCAATTTCCTAACTTCGAGGCCCTGTAGGGAAAGTTCTGGTACTATAAATTAAAAAATAGTGCACTGCGGCCAAAATGTTCTGTTTGGTGTTGTTACTTCAACACCTGGAATAGTCCATTCTTTATAAACGACTCAACTGCTGGTAAAAAAAAAACACCAGTCAGAAACTCTAGGTTCAAATGCCCGCTGCTGTACAGTCTGACCCTGCACCACAGAAATAGCTTTCACCACGAACATCCAAAGAAGTATTTCAGCTTTTCACACCATGTGCGGTTGGGATACAACTCCACACAGGATGCTGTGGAAGCCACAGAATTCTTTAACAAAGGGAGGCTTTAGATGGCACAGCAAATTAGACACTGGCCTTTCAGCTTTGGGACCCATCTTCATATCTAGCACACAATGGGATGACAGCCTCTTCTCTGTTGGCTGGAAGCATCCTATAATTATTAAAGTATGGGGCTGCCTCAACCCAGTTCCACAGCAAACCAACCAGTAACTGGCATGGGGAGGGCTGGCAATCCCAGAAGTCACTTGTAGATGACTTGTGAAGTGGAAAAGTGTATTCAGAATTTGAAACGCAGGCACATAGTTGGGAAAAGGATAGGGGAAGCTTTATGTTGCAGACGCCTTTACTTGCAAATGACTTGGTCGCCCTCCACGTTATTTGGAAACGTACACATTGTGATGCACCATGTATCAAAACTGCATGGTACAGGCTGAATGGAGCAGCAGTTCTTTTCCTGCCCCATTGTTTTTTGCACGTTCATCTAAACCATAGCCCAATAATGCTTTCTGCTTCAGGCTGACATTTAAGTAGAAGAGAACAATATCAATTTCAAGCACCAACTAACCTCACTTTTGAGGAATATAAAATTCACCACAGAACAATCAAAAAAAATGAAAGATTTATTAAAAATATATCTCTTCTCTTCTTTCTGCTTCTCCCACCTTACCTGGGGTCACCACAATGCTGGTTGATCACCCTTCTCCACCTCCTCCTGCCTGGCACCCAATTCCTCTTCCGATCCTGTGTTAAGTCTCTCGCCACCGCATCTTCCCATCTGCCCTGAGGACGGCCTCTTCACCTTCTTCCTGCTAGTCCCATCTCCATTACTCACCTTACCACATTTCCACTCTCTATCTCTCTCTCTCTCTCTCCACAACAGGTAATCACACCATTTCAATCTCTTCTTGGCTACTTTCTTCGACGCCCCCACAATCTTCATTAACCCCCCCTGATGTGCTGGTTCCTGATTCTGTCCCTTCTTGTTGTTTCACACACACCCATCTCGGCATCTGCACCTCATTAATATCCAGTCATTTGTTCCTCTCTTCTTGATGTTGCCCAAGCTTCTTAGGATTTTTCCCTTTCAGTTTCAGTGATATTATCACAAAACTCCACTACCCTCCTTCCAATTCTTTTAATATAAAAATAAAATCTCTTCTCCACCTTCCAAATAATAAATGACAAAATGTTTTCCAAAAAGTTCACCACTGCACTTATTAAAGTGGAAGATTTTCTGACAAACGCCCCCCACCCCGAAATAGATTTCCAAATGTGTTTTGCAAAAGTTCTGTGTTTGTTTTTACAATTAGGAACATTTTTTTCAGAAACAGGAAGGAGAGGCAAACCTTTCCCAGTGGGATCATTCACAGGATGGTACTGACAAACGTATGATTATTTCCCTATCTTAGTTCGTGGCATACGATTCTGGAAAGCTTAGTCAATAAAGCTAACCTAAAAGAACCATGTGCACAAAAAGAATAAAAACTCAGCGTATCAAAGAATCTCAGTTTACGTTTTACTGAAGGTGGACTCCCACTATGAGTGGTTTTACATGTAGTGCTTACATTCCCATATATACTGTATTAGGTATCCAGATTGTAACAGGATGAACTTATCATCTTTTGTGTAAATGCTGGCCACACACTTTAGCCCAATCTTGAGTTGATGGTCTCACTCTGACTGTCGGCATGTTCAATTTCTTTTGGCACGCAGCCAGGAGGCGCTGTATCACTTTAGCTCAAATGCAGAGGGTTCATGGGCAGAGTGCTAGTTGCTCAGAACAGTCGAGCCATTCATATTTCATGTGCAAATTTAATTCTCCAGCTGTTACTGGCCTTGCAGTGGCTCAAACTTCAGACTGCCATTTCCATAAGTTACTATATACACTGATGTGGTTGGCAAGGGTTTGCATCGCTGAAACAAAATGCTAGGAAATCTCTAGACTCCTTACTGTTTTGATCTTCGTCACTGGGGAAGTTTACATGCATTCCAGTACACTTTCTTTTGTAGGATAAAAGAGTCCATAATTAATCAACCTTTGGACTAAAGTCAGCTTCATTTCCATGTTTAAAAAGGCAGCTCATTTCATAAACAGGACACGTCAGGATTGGGCTGCACAACAACAGGCTTCTTTTTGTCTCCCTGCTCATGTGGCTGTTCACCAAGTTGGGAAATGGCCCATTTTCCCTCCACTGCCCAATGAGCACACACTCCCAGTTTTAAAGGCCATCTCTTGCTCATATAAATACTATCGGAGGGCAGTTAATTCCTGAGGTGTGGATGTTGCTTCTCTGAGACACACACACACACACACACACACCCCATTCCCCCGCAACCAACATATATCCCACCCACCACTCCCCTACATGCCCCAACACACATGCCCCAACACACAGGCACAGACACCATCCCTCAATAAATTATTGTGCTGTCACAGTACTTCATGTGTTTCTTCTTCCCCTCACCCAGCTTTTCACAAGGCTAATTTAGAACCTGCAATGGTGTTGGTTTACATTCCATTTGGCTTTTTAAATTCTCAGGAGGGCATTAGCTTTTAAGTCATCTTTTACATGTAATTGAATTTTTCAAGAATTTGAATTAAGCAACAGAAAAAACGCAAAGCAAGAATTTAGTGCAAATAACAGCTTAAACCGATCATAATTTGCACTAAGACCTGGGTAAAGAGTAGGCTGCACTCTACTCGATTAGTTATGGAGTGTGTCCATCATTAGATGTGACATCTAAAAAAAGAAAATGAGCTAATCAGCTTCAATATCCTACTCTTTCATCTCCTCCTTACCTCAAATACAAGGTCACTCAATTAAGTTGCAAATTTATGACCATATCAGGATTAGTGTTAAATAGGAACATATCGGACAGAAAGACCACTTACAGTCCACCCGGCCAGCTCAAGTATCACATACTATTTCTGTAGTTATTTGTTTCAGTAAGGGCTAGGACAATAGAAAGGTAGAGCAAGCAACTTTTCATAAAGGAATTAGCTCTATTCACTTTTTCGCCAAATGGTAGTGAAACAATTTATGCAACACTTGCCAAACAAAGCAGCAAGATTATACATAAAATAAAGACTCTCTCTAGCAGAACATCCAATATCAACAGAAACAAATGCAACCTGTGCAAAGATGACCAATTTATGGGTAAAGTGTCAGTGACTACATCTGTGACGGGGACAAGAGAGACCCAATTAAAAAAAAGTTTACGCTTATTTTTGGTGTTACACTTTTGGGTGGCACATGTTGTGGAGAAGGTGGGATTCCAGTCCACCTTAACTGGAGTCCAATAGAAGCACTTGTAGGTCTTGGATATAATTAAATAGACAATACTTAAAAAATTACATCATCATTCTTAATTACCCTAAAGGAAAATGAGATTGTAGGTTTTTGGAAGAGTGTTAACTTTCTCTCTCCCTGAAATTGACAGCTTTCTAGTACCTCATCCATTTGGCCACTATTCAGGTCAATCTAGTCAGGGAACACTGACAAGTATTGGACCAAGACAGGCACCCCGGCTACCCATGCCTGACAACACACATCTTCCAATAGTGATTCCTGGATATTAGCCAGCATTGGAACTCTTTGGGCGATTTTCAACCCCAACTTCATGGCAAAGGCCAGTGGAACTCCTCCTGGTGAAATGGAAAAAAGCAACTTCCAGCCACTTCCCAAGTTAAAGATGTTTGACATCGCGGTGAAATCAATTTTTTGACGAATTTTTGTGTGTGTGTTTTTTTTTAAGTTAGCATCTGTGGGAGTGACCCTTGGTTGACTGGAGACTAACACTTAAGTCACGGAATGTACCAAGTTGGTACATATGACTCTGCATCAGGGCAGGGGGGTGCTGAACCCTGCTGGGAGATACCATGGGTCAGTTGAAGGGTCAGTGAGCAGTAGTTAGTGAACAGGTCCCGGAGCTGAAGGAGAGGAGACTCTGCTCCGTGCAGCTGAAACGTTGCCATTAGTTCCATGCTGCTGACGGGCCCAGAGGCCCCAGAAGCCATTGGTAGCTCCATGCTGCTAAGAACTGTGGCTTAGGGGAGCCCAGTATCAGTTGTTGGCAGCCGTGTGGTTGATAAACTGGGACCGTGCATACGTTTAGATGCTGGAATGTAGCCTGGCCAACACAGGGAGGGGGCACAGTCTCGGTCAGAGGTCAGCCCAACTGGAAAAGAAGCCCAAGGAGGCTGGACCTGGGAGCAGGTTGGGTTAGGATTGTACCCGTGGAACTCTATTCAGGTAGAGTAGAGCTGCTGTTGGCTGGGGATTGGGCTAGCTCTCTGAAAGAGAGGAGCTGAAATCCCTCAGAAGGAAGAAAGAGTTATAAAGAATTTTTGTGATTCACTGATGTCTGAGTGGGTTGCTGAGAAAATTCAGGGGTCCGGTCTTGCTTGCGTCTGTTATTAAATGTGCAGTTTGTGGGGTGTTCGACCACAGTTTACCTGTTAATTCATGTTACCTGGACATTAGAGCATAAGATAGATAGTATTGACTGTTTGCTTTGTTAACTTGTGTACAGTAAAATTTCTTCTGCTTATTCAAAACTGTGGAATCTTGTGGCTTTCTGCTCTTAGTAAGTACCTGAGATTTCAAACCTTGCCTACTGCTAAAAGTTGCTGGTCCCTAACTGGATCATAACAAAACTTGCAGTTCTTGTCTGGGATTGTACAAAAATGTAGGGATCTGGTCTGTGACTGTGACAACATTTTCTGGCTGATTTACTTCAGAAACAATGATTGGAACATGAAAGGAGCATTATGGTATAAAACCACAGGCACTTTCCACTGACCTCCAATTCTGGCAAAAACATACAGGCCCTGAAATTGATGGGCAGACTGGAACTTGTGCTGCATCTTTTTGGCCCACCAGAAGAACCGGTGTGTTTTATCCAAAAGTTGTGTACTTGCTAAGAAAAAATCTCCACTTCAAACCCTTGTGATTGAATTCTAGTTTTTTTTTAAAGAAAAGGATTTCTACTGTTTGTGCCCTGCTGCATCTATTGGTTATTGAGTATTGTTCAACCAAACATGACCAGGTAGATTAATCGGTACACACATTTGTCTGTTATTCTAACTTCGGTAGGGATGAGAGAATACAGCGATTATCCCAGGCGTTCTTCACTTAAAGATATACACATTTAATGATTGATTGTTACCTCTGGGCTGATTAACAGGTACATGGCATGTGTAAGGATTCAGGTTTTACACATTAGGGACTCTGCCAGCATATGGAAAATGCTGTCCAAGTATGAATATGGAAAACTATCGTGAATAAGCCCAAAACTGCAGCTATGCCTCCTTCAGTTGCAGCTCTATTAGATAGAAATCTAACCTTGGAACGATAAAATTAGCTTAATTTTAGTGGTACTCTAACAGTGGACGTTCCTGACTCTGCTGCCATCTGGTGGAAGTGATGAATACAACAATTTGTTTGGAAAATTCAGTCTACATTAAACATTAAGCACCTACAACCCAAAACATATAAACTTAGCTTTATCCTTCAGGTGCCTATGAAATCATTATGTAGTTCCACTGCTTTCAGTTTTTAAATTTACTAGCTTGTGTACTCCTCCTTTCCCTTCCCACCATGACCACAAAAAAAAGAGAAGTTGAGCTTTCATTATTATTTTTCTTTTGAAGTAGTTAGGTTTTTAAATACTTCGCTGAACAAACCCTATAAAAGTATCCAAATTATTCAAAGCAGGCACATTCTGATAATTTGGTTCCTACCAGGTGGTTCTTATAAAAATGAAATTACCTGTTTTGGTCTCTCTTTCTATTGCACTTAGAGAACAGAGCCAAAGGTCAAATTTCCCATCATCTCTGTGTCAAACGACACATCCCACAGGGCAATGCTTTTACTGGGCAGTCTGATCTGAGGCACAGTGTCAATGCCCAGGCAGGCACGAACTGGAACATTGCAGCTGAATTTCTCCACAGCGCCTAGTTTAGAAAGCCTCTGACACCAAAAACTCGAGGTTACTCGGTCTCGCTTTTAAATATGCTCAGATCTCAAGAATCAGTTCATTTCTAGACCACGAGAGAAATGTGTGGATTTCAAAAGCCAAAAGCGGAATTGCGTAGCCACACAACCTACTCCTGGAGGGCAATAAATGACAGTCACATACCAATGATTTGTCTGTAAATTTAAGTGGGTGCTGTAGGTTGAATCAAAACACTGTGCATCAATGTACTCAGGCTCACACTTTGCCGTGGCTAAATATGTTAGTGAGAACTGCGACTGGGAACTGCCTTTGGAGGCCACTATCAGGGCAGTACTACCAGGTTCCTGTGGGATTGGTTATTCACCCGAATAAAGTTTGGGAGACAGAGATGGGAAGGTGGAGAAGATAAACGGGTCACATTCTCACCAGAAAAGCACAAAAAACACTTCATATGACTAATAGTTTTAGGACATGGATTTGATTCAGACTGTAGCAAGCTGAAATTTAAAATGACATTTTTTTTTTTAAAGCTGGAGTCAACCACATCCAATGACATTGAGAACAACAATATTAGGACAATGTTGCTTATCAAATAGAGACCTCGCTCTGAGCTGGCAATTGCCCTGGTGCTTTTGAACTTGAGCAACAACCGAATTAATTTATGACCAAATACAAGGACAAACCAGTTTCTGAGCAAGGAGGCAGTTAGATAACCCTCAAAATATTCAAGGGTAGAAAAAAGCAGGGAATGGTGAACTGCAGAAGGGCACATCCGGGAAATTAAAGAGTTTGGAATGAGATGTTAAACTTCAGCATGCTCAGGTTTAACAGGAGAGCACATCTCCCTCCAAGATCGGGACAAAATTCCTCTAACCACCCACATCGGTCCGTGTAAACTTTCCTTCGCCATTTTGTAAGGACTGGCAGCCAGCCATTAACTTGTGAATTACTTGCAGTTTTCTGTCATTCTGGTGATACGTAATCCATTGCTTGACAGAAGCGGGCGGGATCAGGCTGCAGCAGGAGCCTAAGGCATCTGCGACCTGAAGGAATTACATTGGTGCAACATATCTCTACTACAGGGTATCCAATTAACTTATCCAAAGGCCAAGTTGACAGCTGTAGTTGCACAACAGGGCCACACGGAGGCCTCCCCTCACTAGCATTACTTAGCAGCAATGTTTGTACAGAATTTGAACAGAGATTCAGTGAAATTTCCCCTCCCCAAAAATCCATGAGCGCTATGCTTACAAAACACTTGCTGCGGCTCCACACATCAATAAAGCAGATGGTGCAAACACAAGTACTGAATCGATGAGAGTTATAAATATATCAGCCAACCAACCTGATCCGCTTTAATGTTCACATTTTTTTTTAAACAATGTACAAGCTTTGAGGAACTGTATTCATTTGAATAGTCAGATAACCTACAATGTTAGAAGATGTTGTGTACTAAGCTGCGTACTTTTGCCATCTGATTCTCCATTTGTAGCAGCGAATGAGAAGCCATTTTATACCTTCTTCTTGCCACTTTAAACCTGTGAATTTGCACCATCTTCTCATGCATTTTGAAAGTTTGAGGCTTAAATTCAACTCCCAGACTTTTCACATTTACACTAGAACAAAGAAACTAACTGCTCAAATCTTGAAATAAGGTTGAGTCTTAGGTTGGCCCTATACTCACTGGAGTTTGGACGAATGAGAGGTGATCTTTTTGAAACATAAGATACTGAGGGGACTTGACAAGGTCGATGCTGAGAGGATGTTTCCCCTTGTGGGGGAATCTGGAACTAGGCAGCACAGTTTAAAATAAGTTTAAGACTGAGATGAGGAGGAATCTCTTCTCTCGGAAGATCGTTAATCTTTAAAATTCTCTACTCCAGAGAGCAGAGGAGGCTGGGTCATTAAGTGTATGGTCTGCTGATTTAAAAGGATGATTCCGCAATCTTCTGTGACCAATAGCATTGAGGGGAGGGCACATTAACAGCCCACAATTTCCCAGGCTACTCTCCCTATGGACGCTAGAATGCACAATGTGTCCTTATACCTAGCACTTCAAACTTACCCCAATATTACTTTAGGTATCAAAGCGATGCATTTTAAATAGCTCAGATGGTATACGACTTAGCCACATGAACCAGCTGGATCTCAGTTAGTCCCGAATCTATGCTGAACTTGGCTGTAGGACAAAGTTCAGTCCAGTGGAGGCATACAATTGAAAGTGCATGGGAAACAAAAAGGTTAAGGTCCACTTTTGAGTGTTTATGAAACGTTTGTCTTCTTTTCACAGCTAGGTTTGCTTCTGCAGCACGACGCCTGGAGATTTGTAATATCACCTTCAATAGTATGGGTCTTGGAGGTGAAATTAACCTTTTAATGACTACAAGGATGCAATCTGAAAATTCCAACTCAGAACATCTGAAATGTTCAAAGCTGTTATACACATTTGATTAGCAGAAGGGCTGTTAGCCACATAGACTGAGAAAGGGAAAATTGGGGTAACCAGTTGCTCTCGAGAACACAAGCAATAGGAGCAGGAATAGGTCATTCAGCCCATTGCACCCTCTCCGCCATTCAATAAGATCAAGACTGATCTGATCATGGCCCTAACTCCACTTTCCTGCCTTCCTCCCCATAACTCTTGTAGATCAAAAGTTTGTCTAGTTCACAGCCTTGAATATATTCAATGACTCAGCCTCAGCTGCTCTCTGGAGTGGAGAATTCCAAAGATTAACAACCCGCTGAAAGAAGAAATTCCTCCTCATCTCCATCTTAAATGGGAGACCATTATTTTTTTAAAATAAGTGCTCCACAGTTTTAGATTCCCCCACAAAGGGAGACATCCTCTCAGCATCTATCCTGTCAAGCGCCCTCAGAATATTATGTTTCAATAAGATCACCTCATTCTTCTAAACTCCAACCTGCTCAGCCTTTTCTGATAAGGCAACCCCTTCATCCCAGGAATCAGCCCAGTGAACCTTCACCGAACTGCTTCCAATGCAAGTATATCCCTGCTTAGATAAGGAGACCAAAGCTGTAAACTTGTTACTCTAGGTGCAGTCTCACCAACGGAAGTGGGGGGGGGGAGGGGAGGAAGAGAAGTTGGGGGGGGGGGGGGGGGGGGGGGGGAGAGAAGTGGGTGGGGGGGCGTTGTAGGGACAAGCAAGCAGTGATAGGAGCAGATAATCAAAAGATGTCACAGACAAAAGGAACAAAGACGTGTTAAAGATGGTGATATTATCTAAGAGAATGTGCTAATTAAGAATGGATGTGACATCTTTTGATTATCTGCTCCTATCACTGCTTGCTTGTCCCTACAACCACCCCACCGCTCAACTTCTCTCCCCCCACCCCCCACCTTAAACCAGCTTATATTTCACCCCTCTCCTAACTTTACTCAGTTCTGCGGAAGGGTCACGAGGACTCGAAACGTCAACTCTTTTCTTCTCCGCCGATGCTGCCAGACCTGCTGAGTTTTTCCAGGTAATTCTGTTTTTGTTTCCCTACTCTTATACTCCATCGCCCCTGCAATAAAGGCCAACATTCTATTTGTTTTACTAATTATCTGCTGTAGCTACATGCTATCTTTTTGTGATTCATGTACCAGGACACCCAGATTCCTGGTTCTACAGTCTCTCCTCATTTAAATAAATTTCTGCTTCTCTATTCTTCCTGCCAAAGTGGATAACCTCACATTTTCCCACATTACATTCCACCCGTCAGATTTCTGCCCACTCACTCAACCAAAGCTTATCCCTTTACAGGCTGTGTCCTCCTCACAATTTGCTTTCCTACATATCTTTGTATCGGCATCAAATTTGGTTACAACACAGTTGGTCCCTTCATCCAAGTCATTAATACAGATTGTAAATAGTTGAGGCCTCAGCACTATGATCCCTGTGACACTTCACTAGTTTGCTAACATGAAAATTAGCTATTCATCTTGACTGACTGTTTCTTGTTAGTGAGCTAATCCTCTATCCATGCTAACAAATCATCCCAACACCATGAGCTCATGGCACCTTATCAAATGCCTCTGGGAATCCAATTACTTCTACTGGTTCCCCTTTATCCACCCTGCTTGTTACACCCTCAAAAAAACACGAATAAGTTTGTTAAACATGATTTCCCTTTCACAAAACCATGACTCTGCCTAATTATATTATGATTATCCACATGTCCTGTTACTACTTCATTTAATAATGCATTCCAACATTTTTCCAATGACAGATGTTAGACTGCTGGACTATAACTTCCTGCTTTTGGACTGCTTCCTTTCTTGAAAAGTGGTGTTATTTTTGCAGTTTTCCAATCCACTGGGATACGAACATGCAAATTAGGAGCAGCAGACGGCCACTCAGTCCCTTGAGTCTGCTCCGCCAGATCATGGCTGATCTGATTGAACCTCAAGCCCACATTCCTGCCTACCCCCGATAACCTTTCACACGCTTGTTAATCAAGAATCTATCTAGCTCTGCCTTAAAAAATATTCAAAGACTCTGCTTCCTCTGCCTTTTCAGGAAGAGAGTTCCAGAGATGCACAACCCTCAGAAAAAAATTCTCCTCATCTCTGTCTTAAAAGAGTGATGCCTTATTTTTAAACAGTGACCCCTAGTTCTAGATTCTTCCACAAGAGGAAACATCCACTCCACATTCACCCTGTCAAGGCTCTTCAGGATCTTAAAGGTTTCAATCAAGTTGCCTCTTACTCTTCTAAATTCCAGTGGATACAGACCTAATCTGTCCGACCTTTCCTCATAAGTCAACCCGCCCATTCCTGTTATTAGTCAAGTAAACCTTCCCTGAACAACTTCTAAAGCATTTACATTTGTCCTTAAATAAGGTGACCAGTACTGTACACAATACTGCAGATGTGGTCTCACCAATGCCCTGTGCAACTGAAGCATAACCTCCCTACTTTTGTAATCAATTCCCCTCACAATAAATGATAACATTCTATCAGCTTTCCTAATTACCTGCTGTGCCTGCATACTAGTCTTTTGCGATTCATGAACTAGGACACCCAGGTCCCTCTGCAATCTCTCACCATTTAGATAATAAGCTTCTTTTTTATTCTTCCTGCCAATATAAACAACTTCACATTTGCTCACATTATACTCCATTTGCCAGACCTTGGCCCACTCACTTAAACTTCTACGTTGCTTTCTTGTTTCCTTATGTCCTCTTCACAATTTACTTTCCTGCCTATCTTTGTGCTGTCAGCAAATTTAGCAACTATAACTTTGGTCCCTTCATCCATGTTATTTATATATATAATGCAAAAAGTTGAGGCCCCAGCACCGATCCCTGTTGTACGCCACTCGTCACATCCTGCCAACCAGAAAAAGGCCCATTTATGCCAACTCTCCATTTCCCATTTGCTAGCCAATCATCTATCCATGTCAATATGTTACTCCCTACACCATGAGCTTTTATTTTCTGCAATAACCTTTAATGTGGTATTTTATCAAATGCCTTCTGGAAATCTAAATACAGTGCATCCACCTGTTCTCCTTTATCCACAGCACAAGTGGCTCCTCCAAAGAACTCCAATAAATTGGTTAAACATGATTTCCCTTCCACAAAACTATGTTGACTCTGCCTGATTGCCTTGAATTTTTCTAAGTGTCCTGCTATAGCATCTTTAATAATAGCTTCTAACATTTCCCTGTGACAGGAGTTAGGCTAACTCACCTGTAGTTCCCTGTTTTCTGTCACCCTCACTTTTTGAATAAAGGAACTACATTTGCTATTTTCCAATCTAATGGAACCTTCTCCGAATCTAGGGAATTTTGGAAAATTAAAATCAATGCATCAACTATCTCACTAGCACTTCTTTCAAAACCTGAAGGTGAAGTCCATCCGGACCTGGGGATTTGTCAGCCCACAGCTCCAATAATTTGCTCAATACCACTTCCCTGGCGATTGTAATTTTCCACTGAGATCCTCTCTTCCTTCCATTTCCTATTTTACAGCTACGTCTGGGATATTACTTGTGTCCTCTACAGTGAAGGCCGAAGCAAAATATCTGTTTAATTCATCCGCCAACTCCTTACTTTCCATTATCAATTCCCCCAACGCACTTTCTATAGGGCCAATGCTCACTTTAACTCTTTTCTTATTTAAATATCAATAGAAACTCTTACTATCCATCTTTATATTACGAGCTAGCTTTCTCTCGTACTCTAATTTTTCCCTCCTTATTAATTTTCGTCATTCTTTGTTGTTCTTTATATTTTTCCAATTTTCTGACCTGCCACCCGTTTTTGCGTAATTATATGCTTTTCTTTAAGTTTGATACTGTCTATAACTTTTGCAGTTAACCACGGATGGTGGGCCCTCCCCTTGGATTTTTTTCTCTCTCATTGGAATGTATATATATTTTGTGCATTCTGAAATATCCCTTTAAATGTCTGCCACTGAATCTCTATTGACCCATCCCTTAACTTCATTTGCCAGTTTACTTTAGCTAGCTCTGCTTTCATGCCCTCATAATTGCCCTTATTTAAGTTTAAAACACTAGTCTTGTTTTCCAGAATCTAGGGAATTTTGGAAGATTACAGCCAATGCATCTACTATCTGTGCTGCCACTTTCAAGACCCAAGGGTTCAGGCCATCAAGTCCAGAGAACCTGTCAGCCTTCAGTCCCATTCGTCTACCTCTTATTTTTTCTCTAATGATAGCAATTGTTTAAAGTTTCTCCCTCCCTCTTCCCCTTTGATTTTCTACTATTATTGGGATGTCTGTTAATGTCTTCTACAGTGAAGACACTTAAAAAATACTTGTTCAAAGTCTCAGCCATTTCCTGGTGTCCCATTAATTCCCCAGTCTAAACCCCTTAAGGGACTATCGTTTACTTTAGCTACTCTTCCTTTTTATATACTTGTAGAAGCTCTTATTTTCTTTTATATTTCTTGCTAGTTTACTCACATATTCTAATCTCTCCTTCTTTATTATTTTTTAAATTACTCTATGCTAATTTCTAAACTTCTCCCAATCTTCTGGCCCACCACGAATCTTTGCAGCATTGTACATCTTTTCTTTTAATTTTATACCATCCTTAACTTCCTTAGTTGGCCACGGATGAGTCATCATCCTTTTGTAGAAGCTCTCTCTCTCTCTCTCAAAAGGAATATATCTCTATTGAGAGATATGAAATATCTCTTTAAATGTCTGTCATTGCATATTTACCATCTGACCGTTTAACCTATTTTCCCAGTTTATTTCAGCCAACTTTGTCTTCATACTTAAGTTTATGATACTAGTTTCAGACCCCAGTTTCTCACCGTCAAACTGAATGTGAAATTCTTTCATGCTATGAGCACTACTTACCAGTCAATTTCCACTCCATTATACACGAGTTACTACTCCAGGGTGTGAAGTGATCTTAAGATGTACCTTTGCGTTTTGCTAAATTCAAAAAGCAGGCTTAGCCAAAAAGAGAGTTTTACCCGTAGTAAATCATCGATTCTTCCCTCCTTTTTCTCTAAGTCTGAATTTTTGCTGCTTTCCAGGGCAGTTAGTTTTTCCAGCGTGAAGTCTGTCTGTAAACATATGAAACAATTTACTTTAGTATGTTTTAATGCAACTTTCGGGGAAATACTGAGTAACGAACAGGTAGAAAATGATTGATTTTCACTCCGTTTTAGTATTTCTTTCATTTGCTATGAATAATTAATGGCTGTGAATTACGCACACAGATCTAGATAGGACGCCAGCTTCTGGGTGAAACTGATCAAGCACTTGCATATTGTTTTAACTATTATATTTTTATTTATTATATAGATATTGTGATGAAACCTATACTTACCTTGCCGAGTTCAGAGATTGGGAACTCTGGTTTCTGATGAACCTCGGGCCTTTCTGGCATACGCTGGCCGGGAACTGGCGGCACATGCGTAGTCCAGGTATTTTACGTTATTCGGGCCGAGGGCCCGCCCTGCATGCCTGCGCAGAAGGGAGAAAGAAAGAAGAATGGCGCAAAAGACCAGGCCAGGTGGCCTGGTACAGAGCGCCATTGTTGAGAGTGTCCCAGGGAGCGAGAGACAGGATGGGAACAGGGAGTGGTCCCAAACAGAAATCGCAGGTAAGGGACAAAGACAAAGGGCAGAAATTGGTCCTGTTAAGTTAAAAAGAAAAGGAGTAGAGAAATAGGCTCCAAATTAAAAAAGGAAGATCTGCAGGGAGCAGACTTCAAGCAAAATGGGCACGAGAGAAGCCCTGAAGATCTGAGAAGGCAGCTGAACGTTGGTGACTCCGTGTTGCAGGCTGTTGGGGCCGTGGTGTTCCGCTTGACCAAGATCTAAAGTTGTGCTTATAAAGGTGACACTTGAGTGTGCTCAGAAATCCTGGAAGGTGAGACTGAAACCTTGTGAAATGGGCCACTGTTGAAGCCATCCTAGTGGGAGCAACTTTTGGAGAGAATTCCAAGGTGAGATCTTCAAAAAGTAGAGATTGGAAACCCTTGTGAGAAAGATGAAGTTTCAGTGAGATTGGTTGGTTCATAGTGTTTGGGTGCTTTGTTGAGAAATCCAAGAAATTGAGTTTGGTCGCATGTGTCATTTATTCTGCAGCGTGGTGTGTTCGAACACAGTTCTCCTGTTAATTCACATGTACTTAATACTTACTCTGAATGTCAGCATATTAGGTAGATATTGTAAATTGTTTTATCCTTCTGAACTTGTATAGTAAGGTTTATTTTTGTTTGTTTCAAACTCATGGAATGTGACTTCATTCACTTAGTAAGTGCCTTGAATCTCTAACTTTGTCTAGTTTAAACAAAATGTTATTGGTTGCAAACCAGAACGCCTCCCCCCACCCCCTCAACAACCTGGAGTCTGGCCAAGGATCATAATATTGTAAAAAAAATACACACACACACACTTTTCAAAACACAAATGTTAAATGCTGCTCTAAAATTTTGCTTTTTTTTGGCTGAAATGAAAACTGTTAATGTTTTCGAACAGGGGATTACATTTGTTTGCAAAGTGAATATTTCTCTCAGTCTGCTGATATCACTACCCCTGCACTCATTACACAGCCTAAAATATAATGCTAAGGCGCTTGCAGCTCTAACAAATATATTTTAGAAATTCATATATTAGTGAAATGTGCCCTAACTTTGCAGATAAACATTAAGGTAGGATATTCAACCACTAGTGCTGCATTATACAAGCTTTGAGAAGGAAGACTTATAAACAATATACATGATTGCGACACATCATAAAGTATAATTCAACGATTAGGCATAGTAATAGATACAAGGGCAAAAATAACAGCCACATGATGTAAACCCCCCTGCTTCCCCCCCATGACCCCCCCTCCCCCGTCCCCACCCCTCAAAAAAAAATTAAAATAAACAATTTTAGCTTCTAAATCGCAGATAAATGTGGGTCTTAAGCATTTATTTAACTACTCTGGATTACTCCCCACAAATACAAAGCTAGCAGAGATCAGACAAAATGAGGAAGTTAGGAGGTACAGCTTTTCAAAAGTGTGGAATGAGATACTCATTTACAATGTAGGGAGTTATGTTAATTTCTTACAAACGGAACTGCATTAGTATCTGGTTGTAAAATAAAGTGTAGAATGCAAAGGAGTATAGAAGCGATGAGCACTCTACAGGCATCAAGATGGGTTCTACATTGTTGAAGATCATGGAATTGTCATCTATGAAGCTCAACTGGTTAGGATTGAAATGTTAGATTGATATATAGTAAAAGGATTGTTATTTGGTGAGATCAAATAAGCCAAAAAAGGTCTTCACAGTCCAAATCTATTGTGTGACACAAGATCCTGGAGTTTTAATCAATATACATTTAATGGGCACATAGCCCATGATGGGTTAGTGGCCTTTTCTTTCACAGAATAGTCCTGATGGTGAATTCTCAACCAAAGGATGCACCATTTTTAGATTCCCTCTGGGAGCAGCAATTGAGGGCCATTTGTACAGATAATGCTCATATCTAAAGATATGGCGGGAAAAGTCTCAACAAAAAGGTGGTTATTACTCTAATCTAATCTTAGCCTATTTAACCAAGAATGAAATCAAAGACTGACCTACAGGCAGCTAGTGTCATTATAATCTGCGTGTCAATGTTCACCTTTATAGTTTTTTTTCAGATTGGTGCCTGAATGTTAAAATCAGAATTGTGGCCAATTTAACTATTGTTAGTTTATCCAAATATACATTTGAAATTGGCTTGGTAATAAACCTAGGCTGGATTATAAATTTAGATCAACAGCTTCCATATCAAACCATAATGCTTGCTATTTATATAAAGTATGTCACACTTACTGACATTGAACTCCATCTGCCACTTCTCATAAGATCTAAGAATTAGGAGTAGGAGTTGGCCATTCAACCCATCAAGCCTGCTCCACAATTCAATAAGATCATGGTTGATTTGATTGTGGCCTTAACTCCACTTCTTGCCTGCCCCTATAACCCTGGATTCCTTTGTTGATCAAAAATCTGTCTAATTCACCCTTGAATATATTTAAGGGCCCAGCCTCCATTGCTCGCTGTGGAGGAGAATTCCAAATATTAATGACCCTCAAAGAGAAATCCCTCTTCTTCTCTATTTTAAGTGGAAGACGCCTTATTTTGAAACTGTGCCCCCTAGATCTAGATTCTCCATGAGGGAGAAACTCATCCACCCAACATCCACCCTGTAAAATCCCATCTGATTTTTATGTTTCAATAAGATCACCTCTGATTCTTCTGAACTTCAATGAGTGTTGCCCAACCTGCTCAGCCCATCCTCATAAGACAATTCCTTCATGCTAGGAATCAGCCAAATAAACCTGCTCTGAACTGTTTCCAATGCAAGTATATCCCCCCTTAAGGAGATCAAAACTGTACACAGTATTTGAGGTGTGGTCTCATCAATGCACTGTACATTTGTAGAAAGACTTCCCTACTTTTATAAACCACCCTCATTGTAATAAAGGCCAACATTCCATTTGCCTTCCGAATTATTTGTACCTGTATGCTATCTTTTTGTGATTCATGTGCAAGGACTTCTGTATCGCAAAATTCTGTCATCTTTCTCTCCATTTAAATAATACGCTGCTCTTCTATTCTTCCTACCAAACTGGACAACCTCACATTTTCCCACATTATACTCGATCTGCCATTTTTTCCCCACTCACTCAACCTATCTTAACCCCTTTGCAAATGCTTTGCGTCCTCCTCACAACTTGCTTTCTTACCTACCTTTGTATCGCCAGCAAATTTGGCTACAATACAGTTGGTCCCTTCATTCAAGTCATTAAAATAGATTGCAAATAGTTGAAGCCCCCAGCACTGAACCCTGTGGCACTCCACTAAAGTTTGCCATCATGAAAATGACCCATTTACCTGTTTCCTGAAAGTTAGCCAATTCTCTATCAATTCTAATATATCAACCTAATACCATGAGCTCTTATCTTGTGCAGTATCTTTAATGCTCTTTTAGTTAAATCAATAAAGAAAAAAAAAAGGGGACAAATCAACAAAAGATCAATGAACAAAAAGGGGCAGCCCCTTAAAGGGAAACTGCAACAAAAAGACAAAATCGTAAGGAAACTTACTAAGGTCAAGCCAAAATGTGATTTTTGAGGTCAATAATGCACCTCAATCCCCGCGGTGCCCACCAGGCACAGAAGGGCTCAATTGTACCAGCTGACACCACGCGCTCCCTCTCCAAGGACACCCGGCCACAAACGTAGCCGTGGAAGTGCAGCAGACAGTAGGGTCGGATAACACCCTCGATCGCCCACTATCTGGACCTGCTAATGGCCACTTTGGCCAGGCCCAGGAGCAGGCTTACACTAAGGTCGTCCTCTCTCCCCACCCCTCTCCACGCTGGGTGCCAGTATCTTTTAAGTGGCACCTTATCAAATGCCTTTTGGAAATCCAATTATATCTACTGGTTCCTCTTTATCCATCATACTGGTTGCACCCTCAAAGAACTCACAAACCATGTTGACAATTGTATTATGATTTTCTAAATGTCCTGCCACTACTTCACTTAATAATGCATTCCAACATTTTCCCAATGACAGACGTTAGGATAACCGGCCTATAGTTTCCTGCTTTGTGACACCCTCCTTACTTGGGCAGAGGTGTTACATTTGCAGTTTTCCAATCCACTGGGACTTTTCCAGAACCTAGGGAATTTTTGAAGATTACAACCCAATGCATCCACTTTCTCTGCAGCCACTTCTTTCAAGATAAAGACAAAAAGCTAAAAGCTACTGCGGATGCTGGAAATCCAAAACAAAAACAGAATTACCTGGAAAAACTCAGCAGGTCTGGCAGCATCGGTGGAGAAGAAATCAGTTAACGTTTCGAGTCTTCATGACCATTCGGCAGAACTGAGTATAGTTAGGAGAAAGATGAAATATAAGCTGGTTTAAGGTGGGGGGGCGGGGGGAGAGAGAAGTTGAGGGTGTGGTGATTGTGGAGATAAGCAAGCAGTGATAGGAGCAGATAATCAAAAGATGTCACAGGCAAAAGGATCAAAGAGGTGTTGAAGGTGGTGATAGTGCCTAAGAAAAGTGCTAATTAAGATTGGAAGACAGGATACTCAAGGTACAGCTCTAGTGGGGGTGGGGTGGAAAGACTAACAAAGTTTTAGTTATAGATTTAAAAATAATGGAAATAGGTGGGAAAAGAAGAATCTATATAAATTATTGAAAAAAAAGGGAGGGGGGAGAAACGGGGTGGGGATGGGGGGAGGGGGAGTTTAAGATCTAAAGTTGTTGAATTCAATATTCAGCCCGGAAGGCTGTAAAGTGCCTAGTCGGAAGATGAGGTGCTGTTCCTCCAGTTTGCGTTGGGCTTCACTGGAACAATGCAGCAAGCCAAGGACAGACATGTGGGCAAGAGAGCAGGGTGGGGTGTTAAAATGGCAAGCGACAGGGAGGTTTGGGTCTTTCTTGCGGACAGACCGCAGGTGTTCTGCAAAGCGGTCGCCCAGTTTGCGTTTGGTCTCTCCAATGTAGAGGAGACCGCATTGGGAGCAACGAATGCAGTAGACTAAGTTAGAGGAAATGCAAGTGAAATGCTGCTTCACTTGAAAGGAGTGTTTGGGCCCTTGGACGGTGAGGAGAGAGGAAGTGAAGGGGCAGGTGTTGCATCTTCTGCGTGGACATGGGGAGGTGCCATAGGTGGGGGTTGAGGAGTAGGGGGTGATGGGGGAGTGGACCAGGATGTCCCGGAGGGAACGATCCCTACGGAATGCCGTCAGGGGGGGTGAAGGGAAGATGTGTTTGGTGGTGGCATCATGCTGGAGTTGGCGGAAATGGCGGAGGATGATCCTTTGAATGCGGAGGCTGGTGGGGTGATAAGTGAGGACAAGGGGGACCCTATCATGTTTCTGGGTAGGAGGAGAAGGCGCGAGGGAGGATGCGCGGGATATGGGCCGGACACGGTTGAGGGCCCTGTCAACGACCGTGGGTGGAAAACCTCGGTTAAGGAAGAAGGAGGACATGTCAGAGGAGCTGTTTTTGAAGGTAGCGTCATCAGAACAGATGCGACGGAGGCAAAGGAACTGAGAGAATGGGATGGAGTCTTTACAGGAAGCGGGGTGTGAGGAGCTGTAGTCGAGTTGGTAGGCTTGTAATGGATATTGGTGGACAGTCTATCATCAGAAATTGAGACAGAGAGGTCAAGGAAGGGAAGAGAAGTGTCAGAGATGGACCATGTGAAAATGATGGAGGGGTGGAGATTGGAAGCAAAATTAATAAATTTTTCCAGGTCCCGACGAGAGCATGAAGCAGCACAGAAGTAATCATCGATGTACCGGAGAAAGAGTTGTGGGAGGGGGCCGGAGTAGGACTGGAACAAGGAATGTTCCACATACCCCATAAAGAGACAAGCATAGCTGGGGCCCATGCGGGTACCCATAGCCACACCTTTTATTTGGAGGAAGTGAGAGGAGTTAAAGGAGAAATTGTTCAGTGTGAGAACAAGTTCAGCCAGACGGAGGAGAGTAGTGGTGGATGGGGATTGTTGGGGCCTCTGTTCAAGGAAGAAGCTAAGGGCCCTCAGACCATCCTGGTGGGGGATGGAGGTGTAGAGGGATTGGACGTCCATGGTGAAGAGGAAGCGGTTGGGGCCAGGGAACTGGAAATTGTTGAAGTGACGTAAGGTGTCAGAAGAATCACGGATGTAGGTGGGAAGGGACTGGACAAGGGGAGAGAGAAGGGAGTCAAGATAACGAGAAATGAGTTCCGTGGGGCAGGAACAGGCTGACACGATCGGTCTGCCAGGACAGTTCTGTTTGTGGATTTTGGGTAGGAGGTAGAAGCGGGCCGTCCGAGGTTGGGCGACTATCAAGTTGGAAGCTGTGGGAGGAAGATCTCCAGAGGAGATGAGGTCAGTGACAGTCCTGGAAACAATGGCTTGATGTTCTGTGGTGGGGTCATGGTCCAGGGAGAGGTAGGAGGAAGTGTCTGCGAGTTGACGCTCAGCCTCCGCGAGGTAGAGGTCAATGCGCCAGACAACAACAGTACCACCCTTGTCAGCGGGTTTGATGGCAATGTTGGGGTTGGACCTGAGAGAATGGAGTGCAGTGAGTTCAGAGAGAGACAGATTAGAATGGCTTCTTTCAAGATGTCCATTTCACCATCTTATCAACATCCCCATGCAGTTTTCTTTGGTCCTGAACAGTTTATATGGTCCACTCTTGTACTGCAAATGTAGATATCACTTCCTCTAATGCCGTACCTAAATTATTAATGTACAGAGTGAGCAGAAACAGAAACAGAAACCTGTAGGACATCACTACCCACTTCCAATTGCTCTGGGAAACTACCCTCAACTACTATTCTTTTTTAGAGAAACAAGAGTGTTTAACCCAACTTGCCGTCATCACCTAGCCCCGTCATTTTTGTTACAAACCCCGTGGGAGAACCGTAAACCAAAATAACCAAATTTATTAAGTCCCAAATGAAGAAACTACCAACAAGATTTCGCTTTTTGTAACTTGTACTTTAACAAGAATCAGAACCAACACAAATTACACATGAATTGACAGGAAAATTATATTTCAAATAAAAAGGTAAATGTCACTTTAAATAGTCGGTACAACAAGCACTGCATCACTCCCCACACAAATGTGGCACTGTGTAGCTACAGAGTTCCACAGTATGCTGTTCTTTATTCACATGGGCAAGGAGACCTCCTGCTGATTAGCACGTACTGCAACCCCCTTCAGCTGATGAATCAGTACTTCTCCATGTTGAACACCACCTGGAGGAAGCACTGAGGGTGCAAGGGTGCAGAATGTACTCTGGCTGGGGGACTTCAATGTCCATCACCAAGAGTGGCTCGTTAGCGCCACCACAGACCGAGCTGGCAGAGTCCTAAAGGACAGAGCTGGGCTGGGCCTGCAGCAGGTGGTGAGGGAACCAACAAAAGGGAAAAACATACTCGACCTTGTCCTTATCAAGATGTTTGCGGTTGTTGGAAATCAATCTCAGTTCCAGGACATCACTGCAGGAGATCCTTAGAGAAGCGTTCTAGGCCCAACCATCTTCAGCTGCTTCATCAAAAACCTTCCTTCCATCATAAGGTCAGGAGTAGGGATGTTCGCTGATGATTGCACAATGTTCAGCAGCATTCATGACTCCTCAGATACTGAAGCAGTCCATGTCCAAATGCAGCAGGACCTGGACAACATCCAGGCTTGGGCTGACAAGTGGCAAGTGGCATTTGTGCCACAAAGGTGCCAGGCAATGACCAACTCTAACAAGAGAGAATCTAACCATCGCCCCATGACATTCAATGGCATTACCATCACTGAATCGGGGGTGGTTTCTCCTCCCCCCACACCCCCTACAATTCCCATTGAGTCCAGTTTTCCTAGGGCTCCTTGATGCCACACTCGGTCAAATGCTGCCTTGATGTCAAGGGCAGTCACCCTCACCTCACCTCTCAAGTTCAGCTTTTTTGTCCATATTTGGACCAAGGCTGTAATGAGGTCAGGAACTGAGTGGATCTGGCAGAACCCAAACTGAACGTCAGTGAGCAGGTTATTTCAAAGTAAGTGCCACTTGTAGCATTGTCAACAACCTCTTTCATTACTTTGCTGATAATTGAGAGAAAAGACAGATGGGGTAGTAATTGGCCGGGTTGGACACACCTTAGTAATTTTCCACATTGTTGGGTAGATGCCAGAATTGTAGCTGTACTGGAACAGTTTGCTAGGGGGCATAGCTAGTTCTGGAGCACAAGTCTTCAGTGCTATTGCTGAAATATTGTCAGGGCACATAGCCTTTGGAATATCCAGTGCCTTCAGTTGCTTCTTGATATCACGTGGAGTGAATAGAATTGGCTGAAGACTGGCATCTGTGATGCTGGGACTGCAGGAGGAGGCCGAGATGGATCATCCACTTGGCAACTCTGGCTGAAGATGGCTGCAAATGCTTCAGTCTTCTCTTCGGCACTGATGTACTGGGCTCCCCTACCATTAAGAATGGGGATATTTGTGGAGCCTCCTCCTCCAGTGAGTTGCTTAATTGTCCATCACCATTCAAAACTGGATGTGACAGGACTGCAGATCTTAGATCTGATCTGTTGGCTGTGGGATTGCTTAGCTGTCTATTACATGCTGCTTACACTATTTTTCATATGGACTCGAAACGGTGACTGTGTTCCTCGCCGCAGATGCTGTCAGAGCTGCTGAGTTTTTCCAGCTATTTTTGTTTTTGTTTCAGATTTCCAGCATCCGCAGTGTTTTACTTTTATTTATTATACTGCCACATCTGTTGGGTCTGTCCTGCCGGTGGGACAGGACATACCCAGGGACGGTGATGGTGGTGTCTGAGACATTGTCTGTAAGGTACAATTCCGTGAGTATGATTAAGTCAGGCTGTTGCTTGATATGGTTGTGGGACAGTTCTCCCATCGCCGTTTTGGCATAAGCCCCCAGGTGTTAGTAAAGGGGACTTTGCAAGGTCGATATGGCTGGGTGTACCATTGATTTTTCCGTTGCCTATGTCAATGCAGGGTGGTCTGTCCAGTTTCATTCCTTTTTTCAGACTCTGTAGCGGTTTGATAAAACTGAGTGGCTTGCTAGGCCATTTCAGGGGGCACTGAAGAGTCAATCATAATTCTGTGGGTCTGGTGTCACATGTAGGCCAGACTAGTAGGTAGGAATGCAGATTTCCTTCTCTAAAGGACATTAGTGAACCAGATGGGTTTTTACAACAATCAACAATGGTTTCATGGTCAATGGTTTCACGGTATAACTGAGACCAACTTGAATTCCAGATTTATTAATTGAATTTAAATTCCACCAGCTGCCGTGGTGGGATTTGAACCTATGTCCCCAGAGCATCAGCCTGGACCTCTGGATTACTAGTCCAGTGACATTGGCACTACTGCCAAACAGAAAAACAGGCCACATCTTGAGTGATTTGCTGCTTCTTCTCACGAGAATTGTGTTTCTCTGTCTGTCTTTCTCTTTGTTTCTGCATCTGTGCACTGATCGCTTTCATCCTCCAGCTCCTCCGTGTGTAGCTCTTCTTTGCATCTGCAGCTTTCCTTTATGATTGCCAGCCACAAGGTTTCTTTCTTCCTTCCTTCTTGTTGGTACTGCTTCCAGGTCAAGGGTTGCCAGTCACATGGACCAGAATTTATTATCCAGGAAAATCACAACTGTTCCCTTTACAATTGATGCAAACTTTTAAAACAATGCAGATTCCACTAACCTTACAAAAAAACTACAAATTTTCCTTACTGTACTGCTTCCAGGTCAAAATTCATCACATTTCTCCAATTGTTCCTGTATGGTAACCTTCCTGAGGCTTTTTGAAGTCTATCCACTGTATTTCTCCCATCTACGATATCAGTCACCTTCTCATAGAACTCTATCATGATTGTCAAATGTGATCTCCCTTTCTGAACTCCATTGGCCACTTCTAATTATTTTCTCTTCTACCTTGGGTATAAACTCACTGGCCTGCAAATACCCAGTTAGCTCTGTCTCCAGTTTTGACAACGATTATTAAATTGGTCGCTCTCCAGTCCTCCATATCCATATTCAATAGAATTCAAATATATTTTCTAGGGCCTCCCTAATTCCCCTCATGTTCCTCTGACAACTTCAGTCAGGTCCCGGCAATTAGTCCTCCTTCAGCGTCTCTAATATTTACCTTTGGTTTAATATAGCTCTCATCTCACTCTTGACCAAAATTAGGATTAACATCTTTCCCAGTCATCTGTGCCTTTGGGTATACTGGAAAAGTATCCAAGCTGAATCCCTCTTGGGTCCCACTGCATATTTAATAATTCCCTTTTCCTACAATTGATGTCAAGCTCAGGGAATTAGGGATGGGCAACAAATGCTGGCCTTACCAGCGACACCCACATCCCATGAAGGAATAAAAAAGAATGAAAAATTCTACGGAGCTGAAGTTAAACCAGAAAATGAGTCCAGTATTTGTGTGTTCCAAGGATTACATACCTGTGATTGTTTGTGTTGTACATTAATGATCTTTTGTGAACTACAGGAATGCTCTGTGTTGGCCGATCCCACTGACGAAGGACTGCCGTGCTGAACCTCAGATTTAAAACAGAAGGAACATGTAAAACTTCAAATCTTAAACTGTTCCAACTGGGTTTTATCACCACTCTGGGCTCTCCTCTCCAGAGGACCTGTGGCACTGCTTATATAGTAAAACGTAAAGGGAGAAACAGCTTGTGAATCCCCCAATCCAGGTCACACCATGCTCAGGCTGTGCTGCATTGCATAATCCTGAGCCTTACCAATTCCTCACACCTGGTTAATACCAGGAGCTAAGGTTTCTATAAGAAGGTTTTAAGTGCAGAGGATAGAGTCCCTGTCTCTGAGCCAGAAGTTCCGATTCAAGTTCCACTCCAGGACTTGATGGCCAAGGAAGGTGCGTTCATAACGTGGCAAAACAGGTTGAGTATCATCTTGTAAATCCTTCCAACATATGCCAATAGCAGGTGGTAAGAGCAGCAGGGATTCCTGGTCAGCCATGTAATGGAAAGAAATTGGAGCCTCTACCATCACTATCCATAGTTCCAGGCGACAACATCCATGTAAGACTGTATATTGCCACAGCAACTCGGACTCCTTGGGAACCGGTTGGCTTAGTTGGTTGGACGGCCGATGTGGATCAGACAGGTGCCAACAGCACAGGTTTCGATCCTTGTTCCGGCTGGAATGGATTCAGGACTTGCTTCCTTGCCCTATCCATGGCGGAGATTGTGGCACTGTGAGTCGGACCTGCCTTTGGGCACAGAAATCAAGCAGATGCTGATTTCTGACTAGGTCCACAACCTTAATCCTCTACTCTTATTGTTTGTCATGTATTTCCCTTTGCATGCTGACCACAGTGATTATTTTGAGAGTTTCTCCCTCCATTTCACCTCCACAAAAGAACCTCGCTCTCCCTTTACAGCGTCTCCCCACTTTTCCGCAGTGTCTTTCTCCTCCCACATGTTTCCGTCTCCCCTCAACTGGTTCTCCTCCTTTCTTCATACACCAAATGCAAATTGTTTGTATTTTCCTCTCTCTTCGCTTCCCCTCATGTTGAACAAGGCATCTAGACACTGACTTCATTTTTTGCTCCCGCTCGCATGCCAAATCATGGCTGGACAACAATAGATCCAAACAAAAAGAAACACTCAACTCTATCTAGAAAATTAATACTCCCAAACTGACAGAATAAAGTAAAAGCCTATAAGCCATTTATCTGTCCTTGCTCCCCCTGCATCCAACAGGGGCCTCCCTCAGATGGGCCATCACTTCAGCTCCAGCCAGATTACTATCCTGTTCTACTGCCCATTTCTCTTCCTTTAACTAGTATAAATTACAAGCACTAAAACAGGCAGAGGGATTTGGAGGCCTAGTATTAATCAATATATTCATATCCCTACCTCCTTCTTGAAACTGGGATCTTGCTGAGCTGTGTGGTTCAGTATCAAAGATCACACCAAGGTGATCATGAAAAGCTCTAACCAGGGTGGAGTTGCCCTAGGGATTCAGTGTTGAAATGTTGTTTTAAATTATAATGGTGCTCAACGCATGTACTAATTTACAGACATTTCCCAGTTAGTACCTAATACTCACAGAAGGTGATGAATATGATAAGGAATGTTGTGGGGATGAACGAGCTACAGGTGGTACACTCCGCCCTGGACTTGTGCCTGTGACACTGCCGCCAGCAAACTGAAACACAAATATAATTTAGTTAGGATACAGTAAAGGGCACGGACACAGACTGGATCATATTCATCGATGCACTTGCCATTGTTTTCCACCTGGATGGGATGAAAAAAATTATATGTAGCTGCGCATTTCCTCCTAGCTGGGAAAGCTGAAATAAAATCAGAAAAAACAAAGCACAAAAACTTCCTTGCCTTCCCCACTTCAACTTAAACAATCTGTTGAACCAGATTCAACTCTGAGCTCAGCTTATTTTACCTTATTTAAAAAGGAATCTGAAGCAAACTATACTAAAAAGCCAGGTTTAAAAAGCTCCAGGTGTTAAAGAACAGTCACTGCATCTATGCTGAGGGTATAAGGCACAACTCAAGGGAATAGCTGAAACTGGCCATTTACTACTGGATGTACAAAATGTGATCACTTATTTAAAAATTCATTATTCGGGGTGTGTAGTCACTGATAAAGGTCCATCCCTACTTGGCTTTCAGGTGGTAAAGATGAGGCTTCCTCTTGAATATCTTGCAGTCCATGTGGTGAAGATACTCCCACAATGTATTAGGTAGGGAGTTCCAGGATTTTGACCTAGCGACAGTGTGTTTCATGTCCCTGCTGCCCTTGTCCTTCTAATGTGATAGGAGTTTGCAGGTTTAGGGGGTGCTAACCAAGAAGTCTTGGCAATTTGCTTCACTGCAGATAATATGTATGGCACCCACAGTACACAGTGGTGGAGGGATAGATGTTTAGGCTTCACTATGTTTCAAATGTGTTGACAAAGCTAGTTTTAAATAGTTCCCTCACCGGACAGTTGCTACCAACCCAGGCACAAAAAGCATTTCACCACACCACTAAGTTGTGCTCTCTCTTCTCTGCAGACATGATGTGTTGACGATGCATATTCGCTTTTGGTTAAACAAAATATCTTGCTTTCGAGGGGAATAGGTTGTTCCAGGCAGAGGCTGCAGTTGGTTTTTTACTTTACTTTTGGAAAACTGTACAAGTTTTTGTAAATCAGAAGTCACATTTGGGGTGCCCTGATGAGCTCACATCTGATTGCCACCCGAATATTTGATGTTAGAAAACTGAGACAAAGGCGATGATAGACAAAAAGCACTTCGGAGTTTTGAAGAGTCATATTGGACTCGAAACGTTAACTGCGTTTGTCTCTCTGCAGATGCTGCCAAGCCTGCTGAGATTTTCCAGCACTTTGTGTTAAGTTCAGATTTCTAGCATCTGCAGTATTTTACTTTTATTTCAGTGATCACAGACAGAATCAGTTCACTCCTTTAACTTCTACTTTCTGAAATCCCAGTAAAAAGTAAATCTTCAGGACATCATTTTTTGAACATAACCCAAACTAAAATGGGACAGACAGGGAAAAAAAAACAAGGCGAGTGTGTCAGGGAAGTAAAATTTTCATTTATTTAAAAGGGTATAGAATATATGTGCTGAAGTGGATTAGATTAACAAAGTAGTGGTTAAAATTAGGACAACTAAGGTTTGGATATTTTGGTTGCTAGGGGCAATTGCAGTCAGAAGCAACTATATAACTAACACATGCAGCATCTTTATTACTAGATTAGGGCTTGGCTCACTGTGAGGTGATGACTAGTCTAGAGAAACTAATTTACTTACACCTGGCAATAGTGTAAGGGTTAAAAAATCCACTGTAGAGTGTTGAGGAGGAAAACTGGTCTTTATTTAACTTTTTATATCAATATAAATTTTCATATGGCCTCATTCTCAGCATTTGTGTTAAAATAGGCTATTCCCCTAAGGCAGCCAGTCTTACCTCTCATCAACACATTCAACAGCTTAAATCAGTGACAGACAATAAATGTGCCTTTTCCTCATCACAGTTCCCAGGCTGTTAATGACAAGGACATTTACACAATTGATAACTTTGTTCAATTTATTGACATAAGGCTGTTAAAAACCCTGCAACTTACCTCAAAGTAATCACTAATTTTATGTCCCCTTGGGGTGCCTTTTCCTACAAGGGAACAATGAAGAATTAGCAACCAGACAAAAAGTATTTCCTCTAGTTCAAAGGTGAAGATCACCTTTCTCTTTCCCACCCCTCCCAGTAAAACAGGAAAATCTAACCTGCACAAAATGGGTTACAACTGGCTCATTACAACAGCTCATTACAACCGCTCCAGTTTAATAGCCCAATATTTCAGGGGAAGGCCGAAAACAGCTGAAGATCATGGCAAGGCAGGGACTCATAACTGCTGCCAAACGTAGCTGGCAATCAGGGCTAGGGAAGCTGAAGGCTTCCTTGAGGAGCTGGTGGGAGCTTCTCTTGAACTACAAGGAGGGCTAGAAAGGATACTTGTGGTACTGGCAGTTCCCCATTCCTTTTCACTGCCAGGACTCCTGACCCTTGGGAATCACGTTTAGCAATCAATTTTAAATTGCATCGTGGGAGTCTGATTTAAATTTGTTAACTAAGAGTTCTGCCTTTCCATGTCCTGACATTTGGCATTGTAAAAAAAAAGCAGTGGGCACATGCATGGCATGTAGGAGAAGAGTTCCTATATTTAACTTAGATACTCACCCACCCCTCCTAAACTGCTGTGGAGTGGGGGGCATGGTGGGTAACAGTGAGGCTACTATGTAGGAAAAAGAGTTAGAACAAAAAAAAGTTAGAAAGTTGCATCTACTGAAATGGACCTGATCTTAGTTAATGAAGAGGGTACACATCAATCACAGATCATTTACATCATGCACAGCTTTTGACAGACAATTTTCTGTAAAGACACTGCAAGTGTCAACAGTCTCTAACAATCTCTTCTGCAGCATAGAAATACAAAACCATGCATAGCTCCCAGTTCAGTTCTGAATCGGTGTTGATGTGGCTGGGTTTTCAGTAGGAGCAAGGGGGCACAGGAAAACAAAGAATCCCCACAGCTGAGGTTTCTGCTCTTCATTCTATCCGTGTTGGAAGTGCACTTATGAAGACCATTGGTGAGGACAGTATTGGGGTGCTTGTATGATGCCCCCCATATATAATATATATGTATATGAAGAATGGGCAATTAAGCCAACACAGCGAGTCACCAAATGCCCATGAAACTGTACCCTAGCACAAATCACCATCTTCAAGAAAGAAAGTTTATGTCCTCTCTTTAAATCAGATCCGCCTGAAAGAATGGCAGAAACAGATTCAACAGAGTCAAAAGAGAAATGTAGAAATACTTGAAGTGAAGAACTTTATAGGTCTGTGGAGAAAGAGCAGGGAACTGGGATTAATTGGATAGTGCTACCAAAGAGCCAGCACAGTCACGTTTGGCTGAATGACCATCTTCTGTATTGTACTATAATTCCACAATTCCGTTATCTGTATTGAAATTGATAACAGTCGATCCTGAGGGACCCAATTTATTTCCCACTCGTCTTATAACATTTGCAGCTTGCTTGCAGATACCCTCTTGAGTCTACAGGGGATTTAGTGAAGGACTCAAAGATCATTTATCTTTCAGCAATTTTTCTCCCCTTGTTTTGAGTGCAGAAGTCCCTTAAAGTTTCAATAATCCTGTGAAGCACCTTGGGATATTTTTACTACAGTAGGCATTATATAAATGCAAGCAGCTGTTGTAAACAGGGGCCAATAGGAAGTGGATTTGTCTTTTCATGCCTGTTTGGAAAAAAAAGTTATTACCACCAAATAGGGGCCAGAAATTAAAATGGTTTAAAGGTGTGCAAAAGGATGTACAACTGCACCTTGCTCCATATGCAATCATTTCTTCAAAGCAAAAAAAATCATGAAAAGCATACAATTTCAAAATCAACTGCTAGCAACTAAGTCCCCCATTCCCAGTGCACTATAAACTGCAGAATGCTGTATAAAAAGGGATGTACTCAGGCCTACCTTGATTGGCCTCATTGTAGGGATCCGCCTTTCGTTTCCTCCCTCGCTGCTCACTTTGTTTCTTCTCCGGTGTCTAAGAGGATGAATAAAGGATTGCCATGAAGCTAAAACCTTTTTGCTCTGTAAAGCTTCAAGTGCTTAAGCAGTTTTCAAAGACTGCCACGCTTATCTTCCTCCACTCCTAAGCCTCAGAATTGGGAAGAGAGGGAAGTGAAAGGAAGGAGAGATGATACCATATGGACATTAGCAAGGACAAGGAGGCTTTTGCTTTCCTCCAATCTATAAGCTAAATGGGGGCTCCAAATAAAAAGGATGAAACCAACAGGAACTGACTGATCAACACAGAACCATCTCTAGGGCCAATTTTACTCTTAGAGCAGTAGCAGCTAGTGCTACCCCAATGCCACTCTGCAAAAAGACCAGCTGCAGATGATGGACTCTTTCCCCACCCCTAGAAGAAACCAGGTCACTCAGGTTTGGGTATGATTTTGGCATAGGGATTTGGTGCTGGTGACACCGAGGTCTCTTCCAAAGGATGGTCCTGGGGAGAAGCACTCCATCTCCAGCTGCAGGTGACCGAGCAAATTTCAAAACATTCCACACAACACTTAGGAAAGACAAGATACCAGCTGTAGTATACAGCCACCATGCAGCCATCCTTACATTCAATTGGATTTGACTGTACATATGAACTCGGGAGAAAACAGTGGCATAGTGTTGGCATCACTGGACTAGTAAGCCAGAGGTCCAGGCTCTGGGGAGACATGGGTTCAAATCCCACTACGGCAGCTGGTAGAATTTAAAGTCAATTCATAAATCTCGAATTGAAAGCTAGTTTCAGTAATGGTGACTGTGAAACTATCAATTGTTGTAAAAACCCATCTGGTTCACTAATGACCTTTAGGGAAGGAAATTTGCCGCCCTTACCTAGTCTGGTTTACACGTGACTCCAGACCCACAGAAATGAGGTTGACTTTTAACTGCCCTCAGAAATGGCCTAGATCAAGGACAATCGGGGATGGACAAGAATGCTGCCCTTGTCAGTGGCACCCATAGAGCATAAAGGAAAAAGTAATATGGGTTTAAATTTGAATTTACATACAAGATAGTTGTTCTGCTTTCCAAGAATTGAATCAATTCATAGTGCAGGTTTTTTTGTAGTCTTCAGAGAAGGCACAGCCATTACGGCTAAGCACCATTTGCTTGTTTGATAGACGTGAATCAGCGTAATTTTTAAACACCGCAACCCGACAATTACTAACCTCGGATTCCTTGTCACTCAGAGATCCCAAGCTGCACAAGCTCTGGTTGGATGACTCATTTACTGGTATCTACAACAAAGAACAAAAACGTTACATTTTGTTCAATCAATCACTGCTCTTCCAATATGCATCTAGTTCAGTCATCAGGCTTAGAGACAGAATTAACTACCGTAAAATTCTTATGCTCATGATGGATGTTGACTATAATGCCCTAGTGTAGAATAATTCACAGCAGGAAAATTAAGTATTGATCTACTGCAGTGAAATTTTCACTTAACGATGTTTTAAACTACACTGCTTTTCAAAAGATGAAAGAGCATGCCCACTTTTGACTCCTGTCACTTCTTGCATTTTACCAGATCAGTTTAAGAGCTAACCACAAGTACATGTTGGAACTGTCTGAGCATAAGCTGAATACTGTTGCAGGCAGCAGCCAAGTCCCCTTTCAGTCCAATTGCCACAGGGCTCAGAAAGCAACCCCTTCTCAAGAAATATTGATTGGCAGGAGGTGCTTTGGGAAAAAAGGCCAGAAATCTTGTTGCTGACACCACTGGCAATGCCCCCTGGAGGTACAAGTTTTCAGACTCTGGGTGGGGAGAGAGGAGGGTCGGCCATGATATCCTCCAGGTCATTAACCCACTGAATATTTATTGCTTGGGAAGCAAGTGAAGGATCCTAAAAGGGTGTGCTGATTTCTCATGCAAACGTACACCCTGTACAGAGAAACTATCTTCCAGTTTGGGGAACAGAAGAGGAAAGAGGAAAGTATATAGCTTTTTTAAAATTAAAAATACACAGTAGCATTCAGACCTCTCAACCAGAGAATTACAATCACAGAGTGAAAAAATTAAACTACCTAAACTCAAAGTCCACCATTCTCTGTCCTCAGGAGGTCTTTGCAACGTGATCGCTTACACAAAGCCCATTGCATGATCAGATAGCTGACTGAGAGCTTATTGTGACATTAAGTCACATGCTAATCTACAGTGTCACAGAACCACGGCTGCAGGATATGCTATTGCTGGGATTCATGGCATATGTCCCACCGGTACTTTCTGCATCTACCCCACTCCCCGCCACCTAAACCCCAACTCTAATCTGATTAATAGATCCACATTGATATAGGTAAAGAAATGAACAAGCCCAAAGAGCATTCAGGGATGGGATAGAGCAGGAGCCGGCAACCTACTTCACCTGAACAGCCTTTTAAAAAAAAAAGATTGCCTAAAATAACTATTGTGAGCCACAAGGCCAAAACTCAGCATTACTAAACCAAATACTTAGCAATTTGCCAGTTGTCGCTGGTAGAATGCATAATTTGCATATAAAATTATATGTATTGAATGTATTAAGGAAACATACTTAACTCTGAATTATTGCATTCTTTGCCTTTTTGTTAAAACTATGGGCAGCATCTTGTCCTTGGGAGGGGTGCTTGGTAGGGGCAGACGGGAAGCCGATGGCAATCGGCTCTGCAATTTCAGGCGGGCGGGCGGATTAAGGCCTGCCCTGTGTGGATTGCGAGCATCAAAGCTGAGCGCTGCCTGTGCAGGTGGGGTGAGGGGGGAGAGCCGGGCCTAGCGCGCAGTTCGCGCATGCTCGAGAAAGAACGCTTCAATCTCCCTGAGGCACAGAGCTGGCTCAGGGAGATAAAGCGCTGTTTAAAAAAAAATGAAGAGAATAAAAATTTAATAAAACATGTCTCCTCATGTGGCTCTGTCACATGAGCTGGAACATGTTTGTAGTTCAAAAATAAAGATTTTATTTACTGTTTAATTACTTTAGGAAACCTCAGCACGCTCATGGATGAGGTAAAGGCCGCCTGACCTTTTCGCCAACCAGATGGTTGGATGGGCAGCGTAAATTTGAATTTAATTAGATTGTCAATGGCCTTACCAGGCCTTTTAATTATTGGCGGGTGCGCAGCTGACTCCGGCGTGCAACAATCCAACGGAATGTCGCAAGACTGCGCGATGACGTTGGGACGCATGCCCATCATCATCGCGTGTCATTTCACGCTCGGGCATATTGGGTGCGCGCCCACACGCCAAGCATAATATTCTGCCCTATAATTTTGTCAGCAAAACTAACTTAAGATGCATAGAATTAAGACAATTGTTTGGCTATTGATTCTCATGATTAAAAAAAAGCTTCCAATAGCACATTCAGAAGAATTCATTGCCTCTGCTATGTTAGAAACAATGGTCGTAACCATGAAACCTGCGCCTCAAATTAAAGGCATTATCTATAACTATGGTGCAGCTACACCATTCAAACAGGTTTATTTGGAGCAAAATCATATATTTTTGCTAAAATAATCGTTTGAAACGTGAAGTGCAGCATAATGCTTAGCCTTTTCTCCCCACAATATAAACATAGCTTCAACGAATTCTTCTGAGGCTCTTTTCACATTAATGCAACCCAACCAGAAAAGGTTGTGAACCACAAATGAGATGTTAAAGAGCTGCATACCAGCCCTGGGATAGAGTGTAGGGAGGGGATTATGATGATGTCCACAACATCAGGTAAAAACTGGACACATCCCTACATCTGGGTGTGCTGGGAGCACAATGAGCAGTGTTAACAGTTGAATGTAATAAGATCCTTCAAGCATGAATTTATTTCCAAGCTCCATCATTTTGCTGCAGGATTATAGTTATGCCCTGTAGCTGGGAATGTGCCACAATGGTTCAGATGTTGCAATTTCTCCTAAAATGTGAAATTCTGATTCACAGCCTCTACAGTGGATATAAAGTTGGGTTCGGTTCATTGTCGTTTAGTAATTTGTAGCCTTTTATTTCAAAAGTTGATTATTCCATTGCACAGCTTTCCAACTACCAAGCCAATTTTCTCATTGTGTCATCCTCACTGCTTTCCTCCCTCAGACTCTGCACTGAGAAACTTCTCATCTTTGGTGATTTCAACCATCATCTAAATTCAGCATGTTATCTCACCTGAGTTCACTGCCCTCCTACCCTTCCTTAACCTCTTCTGCCATGTAAACTCCCCAACATACTCTTGGCCATCTCCTTTATCTTAACCACCTCATGTAGCCTCCCTAGAATTAATCACAGAAACAATGCAGTGTTTCAAGAAGGCAGCTCATCACCACCTTCTCAAGGGCAACTAGGGATGGACAATGAATGTTGGCACAGCCAGCAAAGCCCACATCCCATGAATAAATTTTAAAAAAAGATAAGGTCCTCTTTGATCACTTCCTTGTAATCACTCTCTACCCACATTCCCGCATCCCCTTTCCTACCCTACTTCCTTATGTCCAGCCTTGGAAAAAGTCTCTCCCAATTTACTTCCTACACTTTCAAAATCCCAAATCTCCAGCCTTTGGTTCTCTATTCAATATATCAATGCTGCAGCTACTGGCCTGCTCAACGCCACCATCACTTCCACCTTTGAAGGCCTAGTACACATTACTCTCTCTTATCCTGCTTGTTCCGCTGTTACAGTCCTCATCTTCACAGTCCCTGGAGTCCAAGTGGCAGACTTGAAATGATATGGCGAATGGTTTAGCCATCAACAATAGGTATACCATTTTGGATACTGTTGGTGGGGACGACCTACCAGGGACAAGTTGTAGTGGTCGCGTCTCTGGCACCGAGGCTGGACCCTCAGCTCAGAAAGGAGGGAGGGAAAAGAGGAGAGCAGTAGTGATAGGGGATTCGATAGTTAGGGGGACAGATAAGAGGTTCTGTGGGAGAGATCGAGAATCCCGGATGGTCTCTTGCCTCCCTGGTGCCAGGGTCTGTGATAACTCGGATCGAGTTCTCAGTATTCTCAGGAGGGAGGGTGAGCAGCCAGATGTTGTGGTCCATGTAGGGACCAATGACATGGATAGGAAGGAGGAGGAGGTCCTGCAAAGAGAGTTTAGGGAGTTAGGTGCAAAGTTGAAGGACAGGACCTCCAGGGTTACAATCTCAGGTGTGATACCCGTGCCACATGCTAGTGAGGCTAGAAATAGGAGGTTAATGCAGCTAAATACGTGGCTAAGGAGATGGTGCAGGAGGGAGGGCTTCATGTTTCTGGACACTTGGGCTCTGTTCCAGGGAAGGTGGGACCTGTTCCGATGGGACGGTTTGCACCTGAACTGGAGGGGGACTAACATCCTTGCGGGTAGGTTTGCTAGTGCTGCTCCGGGAGGTTTAAACTAGATTTGCAGGGGGAGGGGAACCAGAGTGTTAGAGCAGATAGTGAGGTGGAGGAGGATAAAGGTCAAGCGAGGAATGCATGTATAGACAAAAATCAAAGGTTTGTACAGGATAGAAATGTTCTCAGGTGCATCTATTTCAATGCAAGGAGTATTGTCAGAAAGGCAGATGAGCTTAGGGTGTGGATTGGCACGTGGGATTACGACATTATTGCTATTAGTGAGACTTGGTTGCAGGAGGGGCAGGACTGGCAGCTCAATGTTCCGGGGTTCCGTCGTTTCAGACGTGATAGAGGGAGAGGGATAAAAGGGGGAGGAGTGGCATTACTAGTCAGGGAAAATATCACAGCTGTGTGTAAGCAGGACAGCCCGGAGGGCTCGTCTACAGAGGGTGGAGCTGAGGAACGGGAAAGGTGTGACCACGCTAATAGGGTTGTATTATAGATTGCCCAATGGTCAGAGAGAATTGGAGGAGCAAATCTGTAGAGAGATAGCAGACCGATGTAAGAAACAGAAAGTTGTGATAGTAGGAGATTTTAACTTTCCACATATTGACTGGGACTCCCATACTGTAAAAGGGCTGGATGGCTTGGAGTTTGTCAAATGTGTTCAAGAAAGTTTTCTAAATCAATATATAGAGGTACCAACGAGAGAGAATGCAATACTTGATCTCCTATTAGGGAACCAGACAGGTCAGGTGGCAGAAGTATGTGTAACTCTTTCGAGTTATCAACAGTCACAGATTGTAACCCTTTCGAGTACATTCACAGTTCTTGGTTTCCGGGAGTGGGACATGAACCCACAACCTTCTGATTCAAAGGCGAGGGTGCTATGAACTGAGCCAGGGTCCAGTGACCACAGTGTCATTAGTTTTAAGTTAATTATGGATAAGGATAGGTCTGGTCCTCGAGTTGAGATTCTAAATTGGAGAAAAGCCAATTTTGTGGAAATGAGAAAGGATCTAGGAAGAGTGGATTGGGATAAGTTGTTTTCTGGCAAGGATGTGTTCAGTAAGTGGAAGGCATTCAAAGGCGAAATTTTGAGAGTGCAGAGTTTGCATGTTCCTGTAAGGATTAAAGGCCAAGTTAACAGGCATAGGGAACCTTGGTTTTCAAGGGATATTGGCGATCTGGTTAAGAAGAAGAGAGAGGTGTATAGCAGGTATAGGCAACATGGAGCAAATGAGGTACTTGTAGAGTATAGAAAATGTAAGAAAATACTAAAGAAGGAAATCAGGAAGGCAAAAAGAAGGCATGAGGTTGCTTTGGCAGATAATGTGAAGGTAAACCCGAAGGGTTTCTACAAGTATATTAAAAGTAAAAGGATAGTAAGGGACATAATTGGTCCCCTTGAAGATCAGAGTGGTCGTCTATGTGTGGAGCCTCACGAGATGGGGGAGATCTTAAACAGTTTTTTTGCATCAGTATTTACTCAGGAAACTGGCATAAGGAAGGAAGGGAAACAAGCAGTGGTGTCATGGAACATATAGAGATTAAAGAGGTGGAGGTGCTTGCTGCCTTACAGTGAATAAAGGTAGATAAATCCCCCAGGCCTGACATGATATTCCCTCGGACCTTGAGGAGACTAGTGTAGAAATTGCAGGGGCCCTGGCAGAAATATTTAAAATGTCCTTAGCCACGGGTGAGGTGCCGGAGGATTGGAGGGTAGCTCATGTTGTTCCGTTGTTTAAAAAAGGCTCCAAAAATAAATCAGGTAATTACAGGCCAGTGAGCCTGACGTCAGTAGTAGGTAAATTATTGGAAGGTGTTCTGAGAGATCGGATATACAATTATTTGGACAGCCAAGGGCTGATTAAGGATAGTCAGCATGGCTTTGTGCGTGGTAGGTCGTGTTTAACGAACCTTGTAGAGTTTTTCGAGGAGGTTACCAAGAAAGTAGATGAAGGAAAGGCTGTGGATGTTGTCTACATGGACTTTAGTAAGGCCTTTGACAAGGTCCCACATGGGAGGTTAGTTCAGAAGGTTCAGACACTTGGTATCCATGGAGAGGTTGTAAACTGGATTCGAAATTGGCTGTGTGGGAGAAGACAGAAAGTGGTAGTGGATGATTGCTTCTCAGACTGGAGGTCTGTGACTAGTGGTGTGCCTCAGGGATCTGTGCTGGGAACATTGTTGTTTGTTGTCTATATCAATGATTTGGATGATAATGTGGTAAATTGGATCAGCAAGTTTGCTGATGACACTAAGATTGGAGGCGTTGTGGACAGCAAGGAAGGCTTTCAAAGCTTGCAGAGGGATCTGGACCAACTGGAAAAATGGGCCAGAAAATGGCAGATGGAATTTAATGCAGAAAAGTGTGAGGTGTTGCATTTTGGAAGGACAAACCAAGGTAGTACATACAAAGTAAATGGTAGGGCACTGAGGAGTGCGGAGGAACAAAGGGATCTGGGAGTTCAGATACATAATTCCCTGAAAGTGGTGTCACAGGTAGACAGGGTTGTAAAGAAAGCTTTTGGCATACTGGCCTTCATAAGTCAAAGTATTGAGTATAGGAGTTGGGATGTTATGGTGAGGTTGTATAAGGCATTGGTGAGGCCAACTTTGGAGTATTGTGTGCAGTTCTGGTCGCCTAACTACAGGAAGGATATCAGTAAGATTGAAAGAGTGCAGAGAAGATTTACTAGGATGTTGCCGGGTCTTAAGGAGTTGAGTTACAGGGAAAGATTAAACAGGTTAGGACTTTATTCCTTGGAGCATAGAAGGATGAGGGGAGATTTGATAGAAGTTTACAAAATTATGAGGGGTATAGACAGAGTAAATGCGAGTAGGCTCTTTCCACTTAGATTAGGAGAGATAAACACGAGAGGACATGGCTTTAGGGTGAAAGGGGAAAGGTTTAGGGGGAACATTAGGGGGAACTTCTTCACTCAGAGTGGTGAAAGTGTGAAACGAGCTGCCATCTGACATGGTAAATGCGGGTTCACTCTTAAGTTTTAAGAATAAATTGGATAGATACATGGATGGGAGAGGTTTGGAGGGTTATGGACTGGGTGCAGGTCAATGGGATTAGCGGAATAATATTTCGGCACAGACTAGAAGGGCCGAATGGCCTGTTTTCTGTGCTGTAGTGTTCTAAGGTTCTATTCGCACCAGATCTGAATGGACCAGATAAAGCATCATTAACGCCTGCTCCCATCTCCTAAAATTGCTCACTATCCCAGGATCTTCCTGAAATGCAAAGATATCCCCTAGCTTCTCTTCTGTAAGTGAAAAAAGCACCTCCTTAAAGCCCTTGCCCAAGTACCTTCCACCCTCACCTTCAATAAGTTTGAGAAGCACATGGACTTCTTTTTCACCAAAGTCGAGACCATCCATTCAGCTGCTTCTACTACTACCCTCACTTCTTCACCAGCCCAAACTTTAAGGTTCCCCCACCTGCCCTAGTCCTGAACTAGCTTCTCTCCTATCTCGCCTTACACACTCTCCAAGCTCATCTTGTCCACAAGACTCACCTCTGCCCTAGACCCTACTCCCACTAAACTGCTGACCACCCAACTATTCTTCCTGGCTCCCATGTTAGCTGATTATTAATAGTTTTCTACCCTTGGGTACCATTCCCCTCTTCTTCAAGTCTGTCATCATCACCCCTCTCCTAAAAAATATCCTTGACCTCTGTCCTTACAAAATGTCGCAGCATCTCCAATCTCCCTTTCCTCTCCCAAGTTGTCGAACGCCTTGCCACCTCCCACATCTGTGCCCATCTTTCCTAGAACTACATGTCTGAATTCATCCAATCAGGTTTCTGCCCTGCCACAGTAACAAAATGGCTCTTCCCAAAGATCACAAATGACATCCTATGTGACTGTGACAAAGGCAAATTTTACCTCTTTGTCCTTCATAATGTCTGCAGCCTTTGGTTGACCACACTATCCTCCTCTACTGCCTCGTCACTGTTGGCCTGCTGGTTGGGACTGCACTTACCCAGTTCCTTCTTATCTACCTAATCATAGCCAGAAAATCATCTGCAATGGCTTCTCTTCCCACTCCCATTCAGTAGCCTCTGATGTTCTCCCCAGGATCTATCCTTGGCCCCTTCCTATTTCTTACCTATACACTGCCCCTCAGCAACATCATCCAAAAACATGTTAGTTTCCACATGTACACTGATGACAACCAGCTCTGCCTCACCGCCACCTCTCCCAACTCCTCCAGTCTCTAAATTGTCAAATTGCTTATCTGACATCCACTGGATGGGCTGAAGTTTCCTCCAACTAAATACTGGGAAGACAAAGCCAATGTCTTCAGTCACCCCCACAAATTCCATTCACTGACCACCAATGCCATTCCTTTCCCTGTGCAGCTGAACCAGACTATTCTCAACCTTGGTGTCATAATTCGCTTGAAATGAGCTTCCAACCACATAAGCACAATAGCACTAAGACTGCTGTATCCACCCGAGCTCATCTGCTGCTGAAACCCTCATCCTCATGCCTTTCTTGCCTCTACACTTGACTATTCCAGCGCAATCCTGGCCAGTCTCCCATGTTCTACCCTCCATAAACCCAAGGTCATCCAAAGGTCTGCTGCCCTAACTCGCACAAACGCCATTCACCTATACATTCCTGTGCTTGCTGACCTACATTGGCTCCCTGTTAAGTAGAACCAGACTTTAAAATTCTCATCCTTGCTTTCAAATCCCCACATGATCTCAATCCTCCCCATCTCTATAACGTCCTGCAACACAACACTGAGATATCTGCGCTCCTTCACTTCTGGCCTCTTAAGCATCCCAAATTTTAACCTCTCCACCATTGTCAGCTATGTCTTAGGCTACCAAGGCCCTAAAGCTCCAGGATTCTGCGGGTGGGGAGAATCGGATTAGTGTGGAGATGCCAAATAATTTTAAGAATTGCCCCAATTTCCTGTACTGCATTTTTCATTGATGAATGGATTTCAGAGTCTGATTACTGTCAAAAATATTTATACAGCAGTGGAAAAAAAAATCCAGAATTATAAACACAATACCACCAATTGCAATATTGTTACTACAGTTACTTCCTTTCATGGAATATCCCATCTCACTTATATTTTTAAGAATAGGTCACCTGTTTTCATTGTACAAACTCCATTTTAGATCTAGGTTACCAACTACCGCCTTCAGATCTCAAATTACAGGGTTCCTTTTTGTGCCGGGGTTGTAGTATTTAACTTTCCAGCAGGACGTCACTATAAAAGGATTGTTTTCCTTCATTAATTGCACTGAAGTGTCAAACATTTTTTAATAAGAGCACACGCTTCATAGTGCAAGAGTCAGAATTGCTGATGAACCTTTGGGGCATTACGTAACAGGACCCAGCCGCAGCTTACAGCATTAAACAGTGACAGGCAGAATTAACACTTTTTCATCCAATATTTGGTAGCTTCTGGACAAAGCCAAAATGTGCTTCTTCCCCCTTCATTCTATAAAAACAAGTCCAAAAACCTCAGCCAAGTTAAGATGTTTCCAGGGATTTCTGGTCTTTTGAAACAAGGTTCATTATATGTGGAAGCAAGCTGGTTTCATATCAATAATCTTCTTTCCCTCCTCTCTCTATTTCCTCAGGCAATTGGCACACCTCAGCTGATCACTACTGAAGTGCACAGAAACATTCCAGGATCAAGTTGTTTTTCAAGAGACGTGGACAAAGAAACTGCCGGTTAGGAATACACAGTGGGTCCGTCAGAATCTGAAAAGGAACTCTCCTGCAAATCCTGGCCTGATTCATCAGACCTGCACCTAACTCGGCAGCCCACTTCCCTCCTAATTCTGGCCCACCCATTCAATCCAAAGTGCAGTTCTCTAATCATAATGGGGAACGCCTGGTTTGAGTGGCCAAAGGAGGAAGAATAGAAGATAAATAATACTATTTAAATGGAGAGAGCTTTCACAACTTTGTGGTACAGAAGGATCCGGGTGTCCTGGCACATGACTCACAAGAAGTTAGTATGCAGGTACAGCAAGTGATTAGGAAGGCAAATGGAATGTTGTTTATTGCAAGGGGAGTGGAACTTAAACATAGGGAAGTGTACAGTTTTGACATCCTTATTTGAGAAAGGATATAATTGTGTTCGAAGCAGTTCAAAGAAGGTTCACTCACTCATTCCAGGGATGAAGAGCTTATTTTATGAAGTAAGGTTAAACAGATTGGAACTATACTCATTGGAGTTTAGAAGAATGAGAAGTGATCTTATTGAAACACATAAGATCCTGAGGGGACTTGATAGAGTGGATAAAGGGAGGTTGTTTCCTCTTGTGAGGGAGACTAGAACTAGGAGACACAGTTTGAGAATAAGAGATCTCCCTTTTAAGATGGAGATGAAGAATAATTTTTTTCTCTCAGAGGGTTGTTAGTCTGTGGAATTTGCTTCCCCAGAAAGCAGAGGAGGCTGGGTCATTGAATTTATTCAAGGTTAAGTTAGATAGATTTTTGATAGTCAAGCGTTATGGGAGGCAAAGTGGAGTGGAAACCACAACCAGATCAGCCATGATCTTATCAAATGGCAGAGCAGGCTTGAAGGACTGAATGGCCTACTCCTGCTCCCAAGTCCTGGCATAAAATTCAGGTGCTTTGTAAGGAATAACTCCCATTCACTTTTAGGGCTGGTGGTCAGGAGGTAAGCAAGGCAGTGACATGTACTGTGACTGGTATTGCATAAAGGCCATCCCTCTGGAAGCATGGGGTATCACCAGTCATGTGTTTAAACAGATGCTGCCTGTAATGGCTCATGCTACCATTTTGGTTTTGGCACCGAGTTCTCAGCAATAGAAATTTATCATTAAGTATTTAATAGATCTGTCCTTGCCAGTAGGAGGGCAACTTCAGGCTATGGGGTCACCAAATTCCTCTGCTCAATGTTGTAATACCAAACACTGGCCAGGAATACCGAATTACAATGGCAACTTTCACTGCCTCAGCCCACCAATTGTGTTTGGTCTCCTCCCTTGGAGAGGTGCTACAAGCACAAAACCATAGATGTGTGCAGCTCTCCAATATCTTTCCTACATGGCTCCTCTTTACATGTGAGCCTCAAATAAACGTCAGGCAGTTCGGCTCTAAATGGCATAATAGCCCAGTTACAATTCTGTCCTTACTCTACATCTAATCAATGTGCATGACCACCAACCAGTGGGGTCACTGAATAATGATCAGGAACAGGATGTCCTAACCAGATTTACTCTCCATGTAGTAGCCCAGTTACCTCTCCAGTCATGAGCAGCTAACTCCAGGCAAATCAGTGATCAGATGCTTTTGCTCTATAGGGTTCTGCTACTCAGAGCCATGGAGAAACATGCAGCTTTTGGGAGCCTGCCAACCCAGGTAACTGTTTAACAATTCTGAACAAGCCTGCAAAATGCAGCAACTGAATTAGATGTGGACCCTACAGAGTGGTTTCATAAAACCACCATTCCCACCGAGAAGCACAGGTCTTAGCCGAGTTGTCAGGAGTGAACCCTGCCAACCTTGCTGCCAGGGGCTGATGTAGTAACAAGCCCTTCGTCACATCCATTCCTGGACAAACAGTTACTACGAAAGAGCCAGCTTGCATCCAAAGGACAGAAATACACATTTCCCACCAGCTGGCAAAGAGAGACTATTATTTCTCCCTTAATATTTTTCCAATTGAACGATGCTTTTTAAAAATTAAACCCGACCAGGCCTCATCATCTTAAAGGCATCAACTATCAGGATAGCTTTTTTTGTAAAGAACATGGCATGGCCTGGATACAAGGGTTTCAAACCTAAACAAAAAACATTTCTTGAACTGACCCATTTACGCCCTTGGACCATGGTAAACAAGGAAGAACTGCTCTCTAAAAGAAATAGATAGACCCTAGAGAGCTGACTGCTGAGAGTGCCCCAGCAACAATATAAATGTTACAGCGACTGAGCTGAGGTATTCTAGTAGTTCAGTTCACCAATGCACTCGATAGCTCATGTCCATCTCTCATCGAGCAAAGGTGTAACCAAACAAAATCGAGAATCTGTCAGAGGAGAGGTGGGATATAATGTTGAACTAAGTGGCAGTTAGGACATTGTAGGTTAGCGTGTGCGAGAGGTAATGATGAATCGATTTTAAGAACCAGATAGAAATCAGACATGTTAGAACGTGGGTACAAGCTGCAATTTTGAATCTGTGCCTGTGTAAATGCCTAAATGAAAAATGAAACACAGGCACCACATCAAGCGATAACTACACAAGAAAGAATTGAGTGACGGATCCGCCATTAATATTCCAGCTTTTAATGATCTTCTGTAACATCATTTTGCATACGACATTGCGTTGTATGCAAAAAAGTGATTAAATTCAAAATGAATTAGATTAACCAGAAAGGAAGAAAAAAAAAAAATCTCCATAGCTTCCTCCTTTGTAAGGTTAGCAGGCTGCTGTCCAAATCTACAACACACCACAGGTTGTCAAATAATGCCATGGCACTATTGCAGACATGATGGGCTTAATGGCCTCCTTCCACACTGTAACAATTCTATAGTTACATGTTGTACCACAGATGAAGTAACTGCAAAATTAACTAAATCATTGTAAGTCACTTTGCTGGCCATGTGTTGGTGTGAATGAAGTCATCTAGTCTTGCATCTTGTCCAATTAAATTGGTTGAGTAAAGAACATTTAACTTTGTGCAGTGCCTGTGATGGCACTCTGGAGCTTAGAAGCAGTATGCCTAGGTAAACCAACTGGCACAATTGCCTTTAAGGTTCAAAATCCTTATGGTTTTCATGAGCACTTGCAGGCCTCATCATGAATCCAAGTGAGGTAATAATAATAACAACAACAATAAAATAAATAATAATACCACCATAGTTTTGGACTGTCAGCAAGGCTCGCTGCAAATCAGCACTTGGCAATGTCACACACATGGGCCTTCCTGACTGTCCAGAATTCAAGCATAATGAACGGTAGCACATCAGTCCTACAGCAGAACTGCGGCTTGAAGGGGAGCTGCAGTAAAGATACACTCGGCCTGATATAAAAAAGGATCTTGGTCAGTGAGTCAAGGAGAAATTCAACACCACATTTATATTCAGTGTTTGCTCCCAATCAACAGCATCAATTTTTATAGTGCTGGAGTGTGACTTCAGCTCACATGCCACACAAAAATGTAAATTAAAACTCAAACCTCTTCATCAGGTTTCAGTTGGTTATCGTTCCCTCCTCAGTGTATAATCTAGATTTATTGAGGAATAACTGTGACAAATAAGAGGAGAGATGTCAGTGCCAGAGGTGCTTGGTATGTCAGTATTGGGGCTGCTAGGTGCCAGAACCAGTCGTTAAGTCCTGCATAATACAGATTCTACCCAAAGTGTTCTATACATTGACCCCACACACCACCAGCCCCCAATAAAAAAATTGTTTAGACAGGAATCCTCTACACCATCGCAGAGGTGCTTCATTGCCTATGCCTGCAACCCCGATGGAATAGGTGCCAACTTATTACCAAATCTCAGGCAGTTCTGTGGATTCAACCCCATCAGGAACTAGAGATTACTTCAACGCCATGTCATAAAAGCTAATTACAGACAGTTGACAACGACATTCATACCAGCAGTCCAAGTGGCATTGAAACCTGACAAGAGGTGACAGTTTGTATTACAGAATGGCTTGAAGTAGAAGCAATGCAACCTGCCCCACTTGTACCTCAAACTAGTCCTTGGGTCTGGCAAAGGAGAAACAACAGTGCACAAGCCGCTGTTTAATAGTTACAAATCACAGGTTCATTCCCACCATCTGCTGGCTGGAGGGAGTTGCACCCTCTTCAACATATTTAGCTCTGCCCTTGGCATGGGTTCATACATTTATTCAGTTTGGGGGGGTGGAGGGAAAAAGAGAGATGGGGACGTAAGTCACTTTATATAACGATCGGTGGCAGCATCAAGAGCTCTCCAAGGCACGTGCGGTATAGATCAGAGACAGTAGTAACTGCCAAATGCCAATAGCAACTACAATAAAACAGTAACAGTCGGAAAGGAAAAAAGCAGTTGTAAAGTTTCACGAAAGTTGACTAGATAGAGATAATTTAGAGAATTCAGTTCTCATCTAACAACTTTTCAGATCAATACCCGAATACTGAAATTAGTTTCATTACCTTGGTTAGAATCCACATTTTCACTATTCCATCTATACTTCATACAGTAGCCCCATTTAGAAGTGTGCACAAGATTTATCCAACTGATTTGCCACACAGGAAAAACTTTGAAGCTGGCTTTTTAATATAATCACTAATTGATGATTAACATTTAAAACGACTGAATTATCAAGAACACATTTGATGGGCACACTCTCTTCTTGTAAAATAAAGTATTTTCTTCCCTCAAGGTCTTTACAAATTAATTACCCAGTCGAAACAACAAACTGTGGGCACAGGCACAGGCTACATCCATGCACATGGTCTATAGCCAGGTGCTATAACGGAGCAGAGGCCATGCTTATGGTTCAGATGGACAGGTCCTCAATGCCTCATCTTGTCATAATGCAATTGCACAATGCCCTGGAAATATTAGAGTTTATAGCTTTCATACAGATTGAAAAGTAAAAGAAATGTCCAAAGGTTGGAAGCCTAACAAGGTCTTTAAAAAGAAAAAAATGAGAGAAGTAAGCCATGCCCAGATACCAAGCCCCCGCACCCCTCCCCCCAACCTTTAATCTGTTCCACTATTCAATAAGATGATGGCTGATGTACTTTTTGACTTTCTAACCCGATATTCATATCTCTTGATTCTCATAGTATACAAACATCTATCAATCCGAGTCTTGAACATACTCAATGACTGAGCATACACCACCCTGTGAGGTAGAGAATTCCAAAGATTCTGAGTGAAGAAATTTCTTCCAATCTCAGTCCTAAATGTCTGACCACTTATCCTGAGATCATGCTCCCTAGCTTTGGAATCCTCAGCCAGGAAAAAACAGCCTCCCAGTACCTACCCTGTCAAGCTGTGCAAGAATGTTGTGTTTCAATGAGATCACCTCTCATTCTACTAAACTCCAGAGAATATAAGCTCATTCTGCTCAAAGGTTTATCGGAGGGGTGGTGGGGGGGGGGGGGGGGAGGAGAGAGAGAGAGAGAGAGAGAGAGAGAGAGAGAGAGAGAGAGGGGGCAGTAAAAAAAGTGTGTTGCCCAATTCAACAGCTTCTTTCAATACATGATAAGCATAGAGCTGTGAGCATTTTCTGCAGCTACAAAGGTTTTGCTACATAGCACATTCTTCGCTATTTACAAACAAGATGCTCCCCTTGATCCAAAGTTCTGTCCTTGACCTTTGAAATCAAACAGCAGGGGAGAACTGGGACTATAGTCTGGCTTATTTTTAGACTTCTGCTGTGTGGTGGAAATCTTGAAACAGCTAGAAATGAGTGACCAATGTTCAGACGGTCGGAGTAAACAACAACCTAATGAAGGTATTCCTCACAATCCTGAATTCACATCGCTCACCAGCAGTTTCCAAGATGAAAGACATTTGTAAACTACATCCATCAATTTTGAAGGGAGTACACCCATCTAAGGACTCAGCAATAATCAAAACAAGAAAATGTTGTGAGCAATTTTCCACTATTACAATCCTGTAGCACTGGATTCTGCCACTAGAGGCTTAGTGCATTGTACAAAGACTAACACTACCGTTAATGGCCAAGCCTGTAGCGCAATCTGACTGTTGATGACCAGCTCAGTCATTTGGATCCTCCTCTCTAATTTTCTTCCCAAAACCCTCTCCTCCTTCTGCTCCATCTCTCCATACCTCAAACTCTCTTCAAACATTACCTCTGGCAACCAAGTCTAATTTGTCTGCAAATCTCTGCTTTGTGTGGAAATCCATCTGCTGCCACACCCCCTAACAAATTGGTAAAGTGCCTCAAAACAATTTGTTATATTTTGGCTCAGTGGTAACATGTTCAAGCCCCACCTCAGAGGCACGAGCACACAATGCAAGCCTATACTGACAGCACAGCATGCCTTCAGTATTGTACCATGGGACATGCCATCTTTCAGGTGAGATGTTAAACGAAATGCCAACCAAATCTGTTCCCATCTTTCCCGGAACTCCATGTCTAAGTCCCTCCGGATTTCCAATTCACAATAATGAAAACAGCTCTCAAAGTCAAAAACGACATTCCATGTGGCTGTGACAAAGATAAATTATCCCTCCTCATGCTCTTGACTTGCCTGCAGCCGTTGATACAGGTGACCACACTATCCTCTTCCTACACCTCTCCACCGTTATCCAGCTGGGTGGAACTGCTCGCACCTGATTCCATTCTTATCTATCTAATTGTAGCCAAAGTATTACTTGCAATGGCTTCTCTTCCTGCTCTGCATCATGACCTCTGGTGTCATCCAAGGATCTGCCGTTGGTACCCTCCTACTTCTCATCTACAGGCTGCCCCTTGGCGACATCATCCAAAAGCACAGAGCTAGTTTTTACACGTGTGATGATAACGCCCAGCTCGACCTCACAAGCACCTCTCACAATTATCAGACTGCTTATCCGACATCCAGTACCGGATGAACAGAAATTTCCTTCAATTAAATATTGGGAAGGTTGAAGCCATTGTTTCCAGCCCTGCTGCAAACTCCAATCCCGAGCTACCAACTTCATCCTTCTCTCTTGCAATCTCCCGGAGATTAAGCCAGTATGTTCCCAACCTTTGGGTCACATTCGATCCCAAGATGAGCTTCTGACCTCACATTCAGTGCATTACTAAGACCGCCTATTTCCACCTCCATACGTCACCCTTGTCTCAGCTCACCTGCTGCTAAAACCCTCATTCATGCCTATTCCTAAACATCCTCCCCTCTGTAAACTTGAGGCCACCCAAAACTCTGCTGCTTGTATCTTAACTCACACCAAGTCTCGTTCCCCCATCACCTGTGTTTGCTGACCTACATTAGCTACCAATCAAGCAACATCTTGATTTTAAAATTCTCACCCTTATTTTCAAATCCCTCCATGGCCTTGCCCTCCCGATCTTTGTAATCTCCTCCAACGCCACAACTCTGAGATACCTGCACTTCTCTAATTCTGGCCTCTTGTACATTCCCAATTATAATGGCTCTACCATTAGAAGCCGTGTCCTCAGCTGCCTTGAGCCCAAGCTCTAGAATTTCCTGCTGGCACCTCTCTGCCTTTCTACCTCACTTTCCTCTTTAAGACACTCCTACTTACCTGCCTCCAACCTTCCCCCTTGACCAAGCTTTTGGTCATCTGGCCTAATATATCCTGAATGTGGTTCGGTGCTATATTTTGTTTTACTATACTCATGTGAAGCAAATTGGGATGTGTCGTTACAATTAAAGGCAAAATGTAAATTAAGGTAGTTGTTGTTGCTGTTAAACAGATCCCACCAGCCCTCTGAGAATCTTCTCAGGTGAACATAAAAGAACACGTGGTACTATTTCAAAGAACAGGAAGTTCTCTCCAGTGTGCTGGAAAATATTTATCCCTCAACCAACATGACCAAAACATTATCTGGTCATATGTCTACACTGCATTTTTTTTTTGGTAGATCTCACCCATGCCAAATTGGGTGCCATGTTTCCCTAAATTACAACAATGACTACAATCCAGAAGTAATTAACTTGCTGTGGGATGTCTTGAAGTTGTGAAAGGCACGATGTCAGTGCAGGTTTTATTCTCTTCTTTATGTTTAAAGGGTGTTATTGGCTGCCGGTGTTGATCCCAATTGTCTCTTCTCCGAACATCCACTTGCAGCAGGGATTCCTGGAAAGCAAGCAGGAACATGAACCTGGCCAATTTTCCCTTACTGATCCAGAGGCACTAAGGATACTTGGAGCACCATGACTAGCATTTCAGCTGAGCTCAGTTAATTCAGTACAGTTCAAGGATCAAGTCTAAAAATTCCCCAGTCCATATGGCTAAGATACTCAACGTTGACTCATAAGGCAAGCCATTTGCACTGGAATTTTGCACTCTGCTATCGCTTACTGTAGCATTAAAGAAACAGGCAGTACACTACATACATTTTAATTAGCCAAAATGGAAATATTCTTATATAACAAAGCAAGTTAAGTCAAAGCTGTGAACCAAACATGTTGAGGCAGCTGTTCAGAAACTTAGAACTCATTTGTCCCAACAGGTCATATGTTTTTCCTGGACGATGAATACTGTATCATCACCATCTCATCCTATTAAATCTCTCACCTTGGTGACGCCCATTCCAGTGAACCTTGCCTCCAGCAGCTCCTGTCGCCGTGGATCCAGACTGTGCAATTCTTCCATCATTTCTACTGAAAAAGAGAGAGTACAAAATTCAGATGACTCTCAGATTCGCTCCATTGTGAAACTCAACTGTGTCAATAGGAAAGTTGCCTAAAGGCAAAATGTCATCCTGCTTATGCCCGTGTCTGCCCAAATAAGAAGTTTCCAACCTCTCATCATACTGGAGGGGAACTAGATGATAGAATGTAAGGAATAAACATTGGAGTAAAAACCTCATGCAAGTCCTCACTTTCCATCTACAAAATCTAATTTCCTGCTGTCAACTTCTCACATTATAAATTCCTATGTTCATTTTTGTAATGTAATGCAAATTGCCTATGTAAACTTGTCACACTGTAACAAGCTTCACACTAATTCTGGGGCACCGATATCTCACTTTTGCATCTCCTAGTTCCTCAGCCAACACTGCAGAAACTCCGATGCTCTAATTAACCACTTCCTTGCTTCCAAATTTTTCTCAAGTTTTGCAAATTAGCTATAAACATTATTTTACAAAATAGGGTCAAAACTCATGACTTCAATTGGAAATGAATTATGTCTGTGCACACTGATTTCAATTATATCCCTTCACCCAATGACCACACATGACTGATTACCCCATGTGCAATATCACAGGGGCTTGGTTTTTCTTGGGGTGGGGGGGTGCAAACCGCAGGGTGAAGAAAAAAAGAGCAGAGTAAAAAGACTGGCCTGAAACGATCCATAGTCTTGAAACACCAGGACAGGGGCATTGAAGCTGCTGTATTCATGAACAACTGACTCAACATCACACTGATTCAAGAGTACCAGGCCATCTCCAATGATGGACTCTCACATCATCCAATCAGAAACTGCAGCACTGTCCTGTCATCAGAATCAGAGGTTTTACCAATAAATGTTTGGTATTGTTTCCGCTTTGGCTCCTGATTCCAGGAAATCAAGTAGTTCGTGCACAGACAGGATGTTCAAGCAATAATTAGTTGGCACAAGCCAGCACAGCAACATAAATTGCCATAAATCTGACATTACCGTCTGTATCAGTCGCTGAGCTGGAAGCTGATAGGTCTGATTATTGGAGAGCAAAGGTACAGCCTACTTAGAATCATGATTTAATCAATCAGGAATGGGCAATATAGCTGGCCTAGCCAGTGACACTCACATCCCATGAACGAATTAAAAAATGAGAATAGTACAGCAGAGAAGACGACAACCATTCATTTATCAAGCCTATGCCAGCTATTTTGAAGAGTTACTTCCACTGTCCCAGCTCTTTCCTCCATTGCTGCAATTTTTTCTCCTTCAAGTATTTAGCCAATTCCCTTCTGAAGGCGACTATTGAATCTGTACCCTATCAGGCAGTGCATCCCAAATCCCACAGGATCACAGAGTGCAGAAGAGGCCCTTTGGCCCATCAAGTCTGCACCGACATGTGAGAAACACCTAACCTACCTACCTAATCCCATTTACCAGCACTTGGCCCATAGCCTGGAATGTTATGACGTGCCAAGTGCTCATCCAGGTACTTTTTAAAGGGTGTGAGGCAACCCGCCTCCACCACCCTCCCAGGCAGTGCATTCCAGACCGTCACCACCCTCCCAGGCAGTGCATTCCAGACCGTCACCACCCTCTGGGTAAAAAAGTTTTTCCTCACATCCCCCCTAAACCTCCTGCCCCTCACCTTGAACTTATGTCCCCTCGTGACTGACCCTTCAACTAAGGGGAACAGCTGCTCCCTAGCCACCCTGTCCATTCCCCTCATAATCTTGTACACCTCGATCAGGTCGCCCCTCAGTCTTCTCTGTCCAACGAAAACAACCCAAGTCTATCCAACCTCTCTTCATAACTTAAATGTTTCATCTCAGGCAACATCCTGGTGAATCGCCTCTGCATCCCCTCCAGTGCAATCACATCCTTCCTATAATGTGGCGACCAGAACTGCACACAGTACTCCAGCTGTGGCCTCACCAAGGTTCTATACAACTCCAACATGATCTCCCTACTTTTGTAATCTATGCCTCAATTGATAAAGGCAAGTGTCCCATATGCCTTTTTCACCATCCCACTAACATGCCCCTCTGCCTTCAGAGTTCTATGGAAACACACACCAAGGTCCCTTTGTTCCTCAGAACTTCCTAGTGTCATGCCTTTCACTGAATACTTCCTTGTCAAATTGCTCCTTCCAAAGTGTATCACCTCATACTTTTCAGGGTTAAATTCCACCTGCCACTTATCTGCCCACTTGACCATCCCGTCTATATATTCCTGTAGCCCAAGACACTCAACCTCACTGTTAACCACCTGGCCAATCTTTGTGTCATCCGCAAACTTACTAATCCTACCCCCCATATAGTCATCTGTTGTTTATATAAATGACAAATAATAGGGGACCCAGCACAGATCCCTGTGGTACGCCACTGGACACTGGCTTCCTGTCACTAAAGCATCCTTCTGTCATCACCCTCTGTCTCCTACAACTAAGCCAATTTTGAATCCATCTTATCAAATTACCCTGTATCCCATGTGCATTTGCCTTCTTTATAAGTCTCCCATGTGGGAACTTGTCAAAGGCTTTGCTGAAATCCATATAAACTACATCAACTGCACTACCCTCATCTACACACCTGGTCACCTCCTCAAAAAATTCAATCAAATTTGTTAGGCATGACTTCCCTCTGACAAAGCCATGCTGACTATCCCTGATCAAACCTTGCCTCTCCAAGATTCTCTCCTTCAGAATTTTCTCCAATAGTTTCCCTACCACTGATGTGAGACTCACTGGCCTGTAGTTCCCTGGCTTATCTCTACAGCCCTTCTTAAATAGCGGAACCACATTAGCTGTTCTCCAGTCCTCTGGCACCTCCCCCGTGGCCAGAGAGGAATTAAAAGTTTGGTTCAGAGCCCCTGCGATCTCCTCCCTTGCCTCCCTCAGCAGTCTGGGACACAAATCATCCGGACCTGGAGACTTGTCCACTTTTAAGCCTGCCAACACCTCCAATACCCTGTCACTCCCTATAACAATTTGCTCAAGAACCTCGCAGTCTCTCTCCCCAAGTTCAATACCTTCATTCTCATTCTCTTGGGTGAAGACGGATGTGAAGTATTCCTTCAACACTCTAGCGATGTCCTCTGGCTCCACCCATAGATTGCCCCCTTGGTCCCTACTCTTTCCCTGGTTATCCTCTTCCCATTGATATACTTATAGAATATCTTGGGGTTTTCCCTACTTTTATCAGCCAGAGCTTTCTCATATCCCCTCTTTGCTCTCCTTAATTGCTTTCTTAAGCTCCACCCTGCACTTTCTGTACTTCACTAATGCCTCTGCTGATTTGCTTCCCTTGTTCCTGCTAAAAGCCTCTCTTTTCCTTCTCATCGTATCCTGAATATTTCTGGTCATCCATGGTTCTCTGGGCTTGTTACTCCTTCCTATCACCCTAGAGGGAACATGTTGAGCCTGTACCCTCCCCATTTCCTTTTTGAAATCCCCCCCACTGCTCCTCTGTAGATTTCCCCAAAAGTAGCTGTTCCCAGTCTATCTTGGCCAGATCCTGCCTTATTTTACTAAAATCCACTCTCCCCCAATCCAAAACATTTTTTTGCAACCACTTTTTATGTAAAAATGTTTTTTCTCATGTCATTCTTTTGCCCTTCACCTCAATTATTATTCCTAATTTAACAAATGAAAATATACCTGCAGGTGCTGGTTGAACCTCATAACTACAATTAAGATTTGGATTAAAAGGGCAGAAGTCCTGCTTCAGGCAAAGCTAAATTTTGAAGGCAAAAATACTTTAAAGCAGTAACCTCATCTGCCAGTACAAAGATTTAGCTGTAGCATGAACTGCCTCATAGTTTTGAGTTTAAATAAGGTCAACATCTAAACCAGGAAAATAACCTTAATCCTGAAACATATCTCCGTTCCTTTGTTGTCACCAGATCAAAATTCAGGAACACTCCAACACGCTCGATTTGTGTCAAATTCCTGGAACTCCCTCACTAACAGCGGTGTGGATGTACCTTCACCAAATGGACTGCAATGTTCAAGATGGCTGCTCAGCACCACCTTCTTAAGAGCAATTAAGGATGGGCAATAAATGATGGCCTTGCCGTTGATGCCCACATCCCATGAATAAAAAAAACACACCCGAGATCAGAGCATCACAACGGCCATGAAATAAGTGATTTAGATCTTCAGCGTAGTACTGTACTACAAAAGTGCTGCATTATTGAAGGTGCTGTCTTTTGGATAAGGCCTTGAGAACAACCCCAAACTGAGCTCATTTTACATTTCAGATGGGCATAAAAATCTCCTACGGCACAATCTGAGCCGTAGTTCTCCCAGTGCCTTGACCAACATTTATTCCTCAACTATCACTAAAAACAGATTATATCATTCATCACATGGCTGAGTACGCATGGTCTATAAAAACTTGAAAAGTGCATGATTTTCCATGAAGCACTTTGGGACATTCTGAAGTCTGAAAGGCACGATATAAGCTCTTTCCATCTAACATATGCCATGCTGCCTCTGTATATCTCAGTTCTTTTTTTAGGTAAATCCAGAGAGAACGATAAGCTTCAAGTGAAACTGCACCATCCATCATTTGACAGTGTAGAAGAAACCCCAAATCACATCTTCACAAAATGGCTGCAGATAATGCAAATTACATGCACAAGCACAAGTTTTCAAGCAGTAAATGATCGAGGAGCTTCCTCCTAAGTGTCAGCCTTTCCTTATTTTAATAAATTATGAACATGGAAAAATTTTAATTCTACCAGATGAGTTTATCACATTGTTTGCGTTCCTTCACTTCTTCTGTTTCTATGCCGTTTCTCATCAGCATGGCTGACACTTAATCGCCTATTTATGTCTCCTGTGTTGCTGTTCCAACACATCACAGAAAGTATCACTGGATTCAGGTTTAAATCCTGCTTTTCCCCGCCTCCCCGTTTTAATCATCCAGATGCATTTAGAGGTTTGAGCAAGGAGGCAGAAAGAAAACCCGAGAGAAAGTTAATCAAGCCTGTGTTCATTGATGCCGTATCCAAATTGCTTAAAAGAGACCATATAGCAATCTGGGAGAAACAAACAGGTGATTAGCGCTAATGAGAAATAGCGAGTGGAACACAAGGGAAGGAAAAAAAGACGGTGAGCACAGAATTAAGTGAAAAGAATTGCATAACTTGAGGAATTCTGGTAGCACCTGCCCACCCAGCAGAGTTACCTTCTTAGCCCAAAGAGTTGTTTTGAATTATGGATATGTGACCATTCTGAAGATAGCACCGCAGCAAGCAAGCACACACGTCAGTTCATTGAGCAACGTTAGTAGGCAACTTTTTGTGATGGAGACTGTGGAGTACCAAGGTCTGAACTAAACTGCTTGCAACCAAGACAATGGTAGAATAAATTGTGGCTCATCCAAGATTTGATTTTGGACAAGTAGCCTGACAACAGAATGGACAGGGTCAAGATAGGTACCGTCAGTTGAACGCTGATCCCATGCTTTTGTAATTCATTCAAGAGATGTGGGTTTTGCTGATAAGACCCACGTTTATTGTTTATGCCAAGATATCCTGAGATGGTGGTGGTGGTGGGCCTTCTTGAACCCCTGCAGTATTTTGATGCAAGTGAGTGGCTTACTCAACTACTTCAGAAGTCAACCATATTGATAGGGGACTGGAATCACTTACAGAGCAGACAAGGTAAGAAAGACAGGTTTCCTCCCTCTAAAAAAAAGGGACATTAATGAACCAGTTAGGTTTGTACAATATTCTGACAGCTTCATGGTCTCACTGACTGATACCAACTTTTAAAAAAAATTCCAGATTTTAATTCAAATTGTCAAGTTTTCAGGGTGGGATTTGAACCCATTTCCTGAGTTATTAGTCCAATAACATAACCACAACATTACCAGTAGAAGAAAAAGAGGTTAGCTGTGAGGGGATGATCTTTTAACCACATTAAAAGCTCCAAAGATGCTGACAAGCATTAATGTCCCATAATCACAGTCACAGAATATCTTTTGGGAATCTGATTAAGGCCATTTTGATGCCAAACGGACGAAAACTAGATTTAAGAAATTCAAATGGAAATCTCTGTCGAGATAAAAGATATGTTGAACATTGAAGATGGCTTTGTAGTTTGGAAATATAATTTAAAAAAAAATTAAAGCGAGTGATGACATTGGTTTGGAGGATGAGGAAGCCAGTATCTGCTGAGACAGTCATTTACAATGTCGGCTAACACGCAGGCCAGAAAGGGAAGCTGGTTGGTCTGCAATTTAGTGCAAATGGGAGCAGGAGGTGGGTGTCATGAACAAGATGAACTCATGGGGTTGAGAAGGGGGTGGGGGGGGGGGCAAAGAGGTGGAGCTAACGGAAATTGGGATTTAAGACTGGGGCAGGGAACCCATGGAAGGTGCTTGGGTTAGTGGACAAGGTAGGTGTGGAGCAACTGAATGGATAACTTTTTTTGGTGACAGAGGAGAGGCCAGTAGAGTTTGATGATGGTGCACAAGATCTAGTGATGGATCACCAAGTCAGTTTATGTGCCAGATGCGTTCAAGTCTGTGAATTTTGGATATCAGAGTGAAGATTAAGGCCATACAAAGGGAAAATGAGCAAGATGGGAGACAGTGAAAAGGTGTTACACAGAATCTACAAAACAGGTCAGCCAACCAGTTGGTCTATGCCTGTGTTTAGTATATTCCGCACCTCCCATCGCTCCCTGCTCCCATATCTGTCATCTATACACAAAGCCTCCCCATAAACGTGTCAATACTTTTTGCTTCAATCATTCCACCTAACAGAGAGTTCCACATTATCACCAGTCCCTCTATAAATAATTTTCTGTAATGGATATCTTATAATTATGGCTTCTTGGTCTAATCCCACAATTTGAAAGAGCTTCTCGAATCTATAATCTACTGAATCCACTCATAATTTAGAATGAATTTCTTTCAAATAGTGAAAATATGGAACTTCACAGGTTGGAATACACTTATCAATTTCAGACTCCAGGCCAGACAGGCTTTCAAAAGAATAAAACAAAATTTGTTTGTAACTACAATAAGTGATATGCAAGGGACCAGTCTTAGATGCAACATTTTCTATATAATCTGGTCTATAGCGCATGCCGCTTACACAGTACCAGATGCAAAACAATCTTGCAAAAAAAAAAGCTAGTCATTAATCTGGAATCTACAATTCGCAAGTCATTACAATTCCCTGCCGACTAACTTCAGGATATTACAAGCAGCTACAATTACTTGGGTTTGTCTAATTAGACCGCTTTCCCCACAGGAATCACCTGAGCAGTGGTCTTTAAAAAAAGTTTAGGTTAAGTAGTTAATCGTCACATCTGTGCTCCAGGCAACACGTGAGCAATGCCACTGGAGATCCACTGGTGCAATCAAAATCATCTTCAGTGACAGCAAACCAATGATAGCAAAAGGAAGGGATTACAATCATCTGTAACAATCCCACATGTTCCTAGCTCACTTGCTTTTGGATCTTTTCCTTTCAGCCTTATTGGTTTGGTACGTCACTAAAACATTCCGATTCCTCCTGTTTTATTTATTTCATTATTCACCTTTACTCCGTCTCCATCCATCAATACAATGGCGGAACATTTTGTTACTTCTCTTTATGTTACCATGACTGTACCCACACCCAGAATTCAAATGCCTGTGTACTATATAATCCCTCTATCAGAGAATGAACATGGCACCAGATTAAAATCCATCTCCACTCAAATCGACAGCCCAAGCTTGTCAAATGGAAAGTTAACACTTCAAATCTTCCAATGCCCTCAATTTTCTCCCTTCCTCCTCTTTGAAAGTGATCATTCACTCTTGGCTACTCTGCAACAAATCTAGTCCATAAAGTGCCAGTATAACCTTTGCTCTGCTTCACCAGTATCCACACAACCTGTGGAAGTGCTCTCTAGTTATCCAGAACAGAAATCCAAGTGTGTACCCTCCTCAATAGCCCAGTAGACCAAAGTCAACAGGAACACTTTCACAACAGAGAAGGTGATCAGTTAACTCAAGTACAGAACAGACATTGTGTACAACATTGGCCTGTTCTTGGCAACTTGAGCGGAAGAGCACTGTGAAACACCAGTTAAATACACAGTAAACCTCCAGAAAGCGATCTTCTCTATACCTCCTGCTTCTGCTGAGACTTAGCTTCAAAATCATATTTGCACTAAAGCAAACACTGAAATTGAGTAACAACAAAAAGCCGAAAGCCCTGTATACACCGAGAAAACACGGATTACAAATTGAAATTGCTGGACTCAGCTTTGCGTCTAGCAAGACAAAACAGTAATTGATCACCACCCAATTACTTTCTGAAGTTATTAACTCAATAGCTTCCCCATGACAAACTTCCTTGATTTACAGCTGGAATGTTAGCTAGCTCTTGTTAAAAAAAAACTACCAAAATAAAAGTTATAAAACTGTTTAGCAGCGTCAAAAATTACAAAATGCAACAGAAAAACATTGGTACGGTTTAATAAATTGCTTGTTCCTAATTTGTTCTTGGGGTGTGAGCGATGCTGGCAAGGCCAACATTTATTGCCCTTCCCTAATTGCCTTTGAAAGAGGTGGTGATAAGCCAGTACTGCCAATAAAGAAAAAAATAGAACTCTTGTACACAGACTCCTCCATGAACCAGTTAACATTACAATATACGAAGAATAGCCTTTTGATTTAGTCTGACAACTAAACTGTGACCATAAACAGCAATTCATTTATCAGTTAACTTACTACACTTTACACATCTTAATCCACTTGGATGCCAACTCCCCCTCCCAGGTCTTTACAGAAGCTCACTTCTACTTTTTAACTCACACTTTGCCTCACTTCTTTTACTATGGCCTAGATTGTTCTGGAGCAGGGAGTCTCTTGGCATGCTCTGTTAGGAGTTAGTCGTGCACATTTAGGTTTTTTAAAAAATTTGTCCACGAGGTTGCTGCAAGTGTGAGCCAACAAGTGTGAGGACAACAGGGACAAACATGTATCTCCTTAACCCAATGAGATTAAAAATTAACAAAAAACAGAGGGGTGGAAAAGGAGCTTCAATGAGATTGGATGAATTCAATGTCAATTCAAGTACAGAAAGAGGAATGAAAGGGAAAGAAAAACTGAATTGAGTGAGAAGAAAGAGGGAGAAAAAGAAAGAAGCAAATGTAAAAATTTTAAGTATCCATCAAATCACAACCTGAAGGAATACACTTTCAGGGCCAGAGAGGCTGATTGGCAATTAATAGTTATCAAGTTTTTAAAAAAGGATATGAACGCTGTTAATTACTAAATTTAATTTCCTGTGTTGAGTTTAATTCATGTGCAAATGCAACAATTTTATAAAAATCATTGGGAGATTATGGGTGAGGTGCTATTATTACAAACAATGGCAGAGCAGTGCAAACTATCCAGCAACTTGTGGCAATTCATGGGTTATTCCTTCCTCACTTCTAGCTGCTGGCTGATATACACTTTACTTACAGCATGTGTCATTTAGATACCATTAATTTTTTCGAAAAATCTTGACCGTTACAAGTTCTGCATTTGCTTGAGAAAGGTTTGCAGGCAATGCTCTGAAGCACGAAACATTTCACAAGAGAAAATCAGGATGAAATTCTCACTGCACATCACCAAGCATGCAACTCTGCTTTCCCTTCCTCTAAAATTCAGAGGCATAAATTGGCATCTCCAGACATTAACTGCACAGAGATAATCTCTGATCCAAGTGTTTACATTGCACAAAGGAATTTTGAATTGGTTACAACTGATTTTTATCTTTGTTCAGGCATTCCTTTAATTCCTGTTGTGGGGTTGCTTTTGGTATATTAGAGCAGCATTTTACTTAATAAATCAATGGATTTAAACAGTATCTTATCAAGCCATCATAACATCCAAAAGCCCTTTGGATTGTGAACTACATTCGCAGTACAAGAACATTTGATATTTTTATTATTGTGCAGTTGTTGCATTTACTTTGTGATTATTGTGGTCACTTTGATCTCAGTACAAAAGATAAATTGGGAAGAAGTGTAAAATGTGGAGGGCTCCAAGGCTTATTAATTTACTAGCCTCACTCAATGATATAGATCATGTCAGATGCGCCGTCCAGGAATAAACTTGGATTCTCAGTGCTCTATGTAACTTAGTTTGTAAACATAATGTCCAGGGGCATTCTCCAGGAAAAAAGAATCTCAGGTGGGAAAGCATCTGCAATACAACCAAAACTTTATGTATTTCTCCTTTACATACTAGCCGACCCAAATTATGAAATCTGTCCACAGTGAACAGCAGAAAGGGCCCCCATATTTTATCTTTGCTGCAACGCTGAATTTGAATAGAGCCTTACGAAAGAGGCCACTACCAACTCCAAGGAAAAGCAAAAAAAGAATAAATTACGATGTCATGCTGTGTAGACTAGGTTTGTATTCCTTTGAGCATAGGAGTTGAAGGGGTGAACTAATTAAGGTATTTAGAATTGAAGGATTTGATAGGGTAGATAGAGGGTAGCTATTTCTTCTAGGTCAAGGTCATGGTTTACTAGGCAGAGGTGTTCTCCGCACTTCAGAGACTTGGACAACCTACAGCAGGCACTTCAAAGCACTGGAGAAGTACTACTAGCAGTGCCTTCACAAGATCCTCCAAATCCAGTGGCAAGAAAGGTGCTCCAATGGCAGCATCTGGTCCCAAACCAACTTGCCCAGCAGAGGCTTTATCACTCAAAACCAGCTTCGCTGGGTGGGTCAGGTCGTTTGTATGCCTGACACCAGAAGCCCGAAGCAAGGCAGGAAACACCCAGGAGGACAGTGAAAACACTTTTAGGATGTCCTCAAAGCATTTCTGAAGAAGTCAAATATACCCTCATGGGAGACCTGGCTCATGACCGACCAAAACAGAGAAAGTTCATTCGGGAAGGCACTGGACGCAGAGAAACTTCACCGGGAAAGTGTAGAGGTGAAGTCAAGGCATTAGAGGGAGCATACAAACCTTCCATCCCAAATGACCCATCTACTCAACCCTTCAAGCACCACCTGCCCCGCATGCGACAGAGTCTGCAGATTACATATCGGACTTATCAGCCATCTCAGAAACCATCGAATCAAAGTGGAAGTAAGTCATCCTTGATCCTAAAGACTGCCTAAGAGGGAGGAGAATAGATTTCTTTAAGTGCGGGAGTCCAGATCAAGGGAAGATAAAATCAGAGCTAGGCGGAGGTGATAATCAGGAAGCAACTTTTGCAGCGGAAATCTGGAACTTCCCCAACCCCACCCCCATAAAAAAACTCAAGTGGGAGTCAATTAAACATTTCAAATCTAATATTGATGTATTTTTGTTAGGAAAGGATATTAAATGTTATAGAACCAAGGAGGGTGGTTTGGAGATAAGATACAAATCAGCCATGATCTAATTAAAAGGCCAAACAGGCTCTAGGGGATGAATGGCCTCCTCCTGTACAACTGCAGAGCTGTACATACAAATTTAAAACACCTGGGCTTTTGCAGACAGCTTGACATGGGACAGCTCAAACAACTCAGCTAATCCAAGAAATAGTGCCTGTGTCGAGCAATGAAAACTAAGCACAGAAAATTTACTGTATTCTCAGCTGGTAAATGAGAGAAAACAGCGCTGTCAACATGGAGTGGAACATGATGCTCAGTTTGGTCAAAGACACATGATACAGCATTGTTAATTCAATCTAATAGTCAACATGAATAACGGGCGTGGCAATCTTGCAGAAGAATTGCATTGGATTTATTTAACTGAGCAACATTGGCCAGTAACAGGTCAGAAAATTGTTTATTGCGTTGCAAAGAGGCAGAAAAATACAGTCCTCAGTTTGAAACAACAAACTCTCAAGCACAGACACTACAAGAGAAGCAGTTTCTCCTCCCACTGTCCAACAGCGAAGGTGCAGAGCTCTTTGTAAATGAATACCCTAAGATGTTGACCCTTCTTTATTTAAAACGCAAAGTAAGTCAAATTCCTTCCCAACAAGAGTCCAGCTGCAGGTCAAACCTTTCCTGATCATTACTGTTCAGGGCCCACAATATTCTAAACCAGAGTAACTGCACTCAAAATGGGAATCTGATAATAAAGCTTTGCAATCACCATTTCTGCTAACTTTTTAACAATGCCACAATTGCAAGATGGAGTCCATTCACAAAGTATTCTGTAGCAGAAGCTACTATAGGCTTAAAGATTTAACAGCAGTATACAGCCAAGCTATTCCAGGGTCTTCACTGCTTCCAATACAAGTACTCGGTTTCTACTTATAGGCACAGTCTGAAGAATTTCTCTAAGCAGTCTGTGTCAATGGATGGGGGATTAGTCCCACATTACACCGCGCTTACATTTATCTTTGGGTTATTTCCAGTGAACTAGAAAGGCAATCCATCACTTCCACACGGTTACAAAGAGTAACCAAAACATAAGGTGGGGCAGGGCGCACACACACACACACACACACACATCACTTTGGTAGTGGTAGGGAGCAAGCAGGAATAGTACTCTCTGTGCTTCTACAAAGATGAACACTGAGTAGTTCCCAAGGAAAAAAAAGAACATACTGATTTTATTACTGCGTTTCATCTAGAAGCTAAAATGGTGCAGTCTCCTGGCTTGCTGTCAGCTCAGCAGCTACTGGATAAACTTAGACAACACCTCCAATAAATGATGAAAATGAGTGGGTAGAAGCTGCACTAAAAGTGCACCCAAACAGCTTTTGCGCCCATACAGATAACAGGATTCTGATATGTTGGGTAAAAGGGTTGGAGGTTCGGAGTGGGTGGGAGGGGTTGGAAACCTGATCTTGTATCTTATGTCAGGTCATTGACCAATAGTCACAGAATTAAACTCTTGTTGTACTATTTTCATGCCCCTTGTAATCTTTTACACTATTTTCAAATTTGTCTTTTCCTCCAATTTGAAATCTCTACCTGAAAATGCTTAGGCCCCTTCGAATCTGCCAGAGTTTCTGTTGATGCTGAAATTAAGTGCTCACACTTCAGACCAGCACAAATTTTCATCTCCCACTATCAGGGCTGTTTTTAGGCACTTTATTCGAACAAATAGCAACTAATGACAATATATAACTTTAAAGTTTAATTTATATTTTGTATTTGGGTGTTAGGAAAAGTGAAACATGGTTTTAGTTTCATTTAGAAGATTTTGTGAGCTGGGAAGTCTGGGGCCCTGTTTGTATACATGCATTTTTAATGAGGTTTTACAACTCTTGAAGTGAAGAGATGGGTTAGCAAGGGGTTAGTTAAATTAAGCCGAAAAAAGCTATGCTGTTGCCTGGCGACAGGGGACTGGGGTCCAGAGACACAAGCAGGCAGGGAAACACAGAAAGGCTGTCAGTTAGTGTGTGTATACCAGAGAGTGAAGGCAGAAGATCTAATCTCTCCAATAAGAAATCCTGCAAGCTGCTGAAGAACTGAGTTTAGGGAACTCATGTGTTTGCTGTGAAGTAATAGTGAGTTTAGATTGCAGTTTTTGGGTGTCTCAGGCAGAGGTCCCAGCTGACGAAAATCATCTAGTGAATGCTCAACAGTCCACCAGTAGAAAACTGTTTGAAACTGAGCTAACCCAAGCAAGAAACCTTGATGTTGAGACTGTGGCTAATCTTCACTGGGGTTTTGTGTCTGCAAGGGTTGCTGGGATAAAAGGAATAGTGTGAGCTTGAATCATTTTTTGATATCCGTATTGAAATCTTTCCAACCTGTCTAATGTAATATTGTTAATTTTCTTCTTGTCTAATGAAAGTTTTATTCTGTGTGTTAAAAGTATACTGGCAGAATCTTGTGAATGTTCAGTAACTGACCTCCACAGTTTCTTAGAAAACAAAGTTAGGATCTGCCAAGCCAGTTTTCACTCTGATATGACTTGTCCAGTGTTAACATAGCTGGAATCACACCACAGTTTAATGGTGCAAAATGTCAGTTAGTCAAAACACAAGTTAACAGAATTGTTGATTTTGGCGCAGCAGTAGCGACATAATAACATGTTTTAACATACAAATTAGAAGCAGTAGTAGGCCACTCGGCCCCTCAAACCTGCCCCGCCAATCAATAATATCATGGCTGACCTGATCGTAACCTCAACCCCACATTCCTGCCATCGCCTAATAACCATTCATCCCCTTGATCATCAATAATTTATCTATCTCTGCCTTAAAAGTATTCAAAGACTCTTCCTCCATTGCCCTTTGAGGAGTTGAGCTCCACAAAGACTCACAACCCATATAGAAAAAAAATTCTCCTCATTGCTATCGTAAATGAGCGACCCCTTATTTTTAAACCATGACTCCCTAGTTCTAGATTCTCCCACAAGAGGAAACATTCTCTCCACATCCACTCTGTCAAGGCCCCTCAGGATCTTAAAGGTTTCAATCACATTGCCTCTTGCTCTTCTAAACTCCAGTACTAACCTATCCAACCTTTCCTCATAAGACAACCTGCCCATTCCTGGTGTTAGTCTAGTAAACTTTCTCTAAACTGCTTCTAATGCATTTACATCTTTCCTTAAATAAGGAGAGCAATACTGTACATAGTGCTCCAGATGTGGTTTCAGCAGTGCCCTTTATAATTGAAGCATAGCCTCCCTACTTTTGAAATCAATTCCCCTCACAATAAATGATAACATTCTACTTCCAAATTACTTGCTATACCTGCAGCAGTGCTGGGGCCTCAAATTCTTACAATTTATATAAATGATTTTGAGGAAGGGACTGAAGGCATGGTTGCTAAAATTGCTGATGACACAAAGACTAGCCTTTTGTGATTCATGCACTAGGACACCCAGATCCCCCTGAATCTCAGAGCTCTTCAATCTGTCACCATTTAAACAATATGCTTCCTTTTTATTCTTCCCGTCAAAATGGACAATTACACATTTGCCCACATAACACTCCCATTTGCCAGATCTTTACTCACTCACTTAACCTATGTCACTTTGTAGTCTCCTTACCTCCTCTTCACCACTTACTTTCCTACCTATCTTTGTGTCATCGGAAATTTTAGCAACCATTCCTGCAGTCCCTTCCTCAAAGTCATTTATATAAATTGTAAAAATTTGAGGCCCCAGCACTAATTCCTGTGGCATATAACTCGTTACATTCCGGCAGCCAGAAAAATACATATTTATGGCTACTCTCTATTTCCTGTTAGCTATCTAATCTTCTATCTATGCCAATACATTACTCCCTACACCATGAATTTTTATTTTCCACAATAACCTTTGATGTGGCACCTTATCAAATGCTTTCTGGAAATCCAAGTACAGTACTTCCACCAGTTCCCTTAGTAGTCAGCATGGATTTGTTAAGGGAAGGTCATGTTTGACAAAATTTGATCGAATCTTTTGAGGAGGTAACCAGGAGTGTTGATGAGGGTAATGCATTTGATTTGGTCTACATGGACTTTAGCAAGACTTTTGATAAGGTCCCTCATGGCAGACTGGTCAAGAAAGTGAGAGCCCATGGGATCTGAGGCAAAGTGGCAATTTGGATCCAAAATTGGCTGAGAGGCAGGGAGCAGAGGGTGATGGTAGAGGGATGTTTCTGTGACTGGAAGCCTGTTTCCAGTGGGGTTCCACAGGGCTTAGTGCTGGGGCCCTTGCTGCTTTTGGTGGACATAAATGATTTGGACTTGATTGTAGGGGATATGATCAAGAAGTTCGCAGATGACATGAAAATTGTTAGGGTGGTAAATAGTGAAGAGGATAGCCGTAAACTGCAGGAGGATATCAATGGACTGGTCAGGTGCGCAGAGCAGTGGCAAATGGAATTCAACCCGGAAAAGTGTGAGGTAACGCACTTTGGGAGGGCTAACAAGGCAAGGGATTACACTATGAATGGTCAGACCCTGGAAAGCACTGAAGATCAGAGGGACCTTGGTGTGCATATCCACAGATCCCTGAAGGTAACAGGGCAGATAGTTAAGGTGGTTAAGAAGGGATATGGGATACTTGCCTTTATTAGCCGAGGCACAGAATGCAAGAGCAGGGAGGTCATGCTGGAACTGTATAAAACGCTGGTTAGGCCACAACTGGAGTGCAGTTCTGGTCACCACATTATAGGAAGGATGTGATTGCACTGGAGAGGGTGCAGAGGAGATTTACCAGGATGCAGCCTGGGCTGGAGGACCTGAGCTATGAGGAAAGATTGGATAGGCTGGGGTTGTTTTCCTTGGAGCAGCAGTTGAGAGGGGACCTGATCGAGTGGATAAGATTGAGGGGCATAGATAGGGTGGATAGAAAGGCACTTTTTCCATTAGTAGAGGGGTCAATAATCCAGGGGCACAGGTTTAAGGTAAGAGGTATAAGGCTAAGAGGGGAGTTGAGGAGAAATGTTTTCACCCAGAGGGTGGTGGGAGTCTGAAACTCACTGTCTGAAAGGATGGTTGAGTCAGAAACTCTCATTACATTTAAGAAGTAGTTAGGTATTCACTTGCGTTGCCATAGCCTCCAGGGCTATGGGCCAAGCGCTGGAAAATGGGATTAGTGTAGTCAGATCTTTGTTGGCTGGCACAGATATGATGGGCCGAATGGCCTCCTGCTGCGCTGTAAATGTCTATGAGTCTAAGTCCATCAGGACCCAGGGATTTGTCAGCCCGCAGCTCCAACAATTTGCTTAATACCACATCTCTAGTGATTGTAATTTTCCTGAGCTCCTCCCTCCCTTCCATTTCCAGATTTACAGTTATTTCTGGGATATTACTTGCACTCTCTATAGTGAAAACCGACGCAAAATGCCTGTTCAATTACCCAGACTCACTTTCTATAGGACCAATGCTCACTTTTAAACTCTTATTTAAATAACTATAGAAACTCTTACTATCTGTCTTGATATTTCTAGCTATTTTTCTCTCGTAATCTAATTTTTCCCTCCTTAATAATATTTTTATCATTCTTTGCTGTTTTTTATATTCCTGTCCAATCTTCTGACCTGCCACCCATCTTTGCGCAATTATATGCTTCTGCTTTTAAGTTCGATACTGTCTTTAACTTTCTTAGTTAACCACAGATGGTGGGTCCTCCCCTTGAAAGTTTTCTTTCTCATTGGACTGTTTCTATTCCGCCTTTCTGAAATTTCCCTTTAAGTGTCTGCCACTGCATCTGCATTGACCTATCCCTTAATCTCATTTGCCAGTCCACTTTAGCTAGCTCTGCTTTCATGCCCTCATAATTGCCCTTATTTAAGTTTAAAATATTAGTCTTGAATCCACTCTTCTCTCCCTCAAACTAAATGTAAAATTCAATCATACCATCATCACTGCCACTTAGGGGTGCCTTCACTATGAGGTTATCAATTAATCCTATCTCATTGCTCAATACCAGGTCTAGCTCTCTGGTTGGCTCCAGAGCATGCTGTCCTAAGAAACTATCCCAAAAACATTCTGTGAACTCCTCATCTACACTACCTTTGCGCATCTGATTTTTCCAGTCTATATGTAGAATAAAATCTCCCATGATTATTGCTGTACCTTTTCTGACAAGCTCTCGTTATCTCTTCTTTTACACTCTTTCCTACCATGTAGTTACAATTAGAGGGCCTGTACACCACCCACACATATGACTTCTTGTCTTTATCATGTCTCATCTCAACCCAAACTGCTTCTACACGCTGGGTTTCCTGAACTTGGGTCAACCCTCTCCAGCCAATACCATCATTAAATAACAAAGCCACCCATCCATCTTTTCCTAACGGTCCTTCCTAAATGTCAGGTACCCTTAAACATTGAGGTACCAATCTATGTCATTCTGTAGCCATGTTTCTGTAATGGCTATCTGATCAGCCTAACATCAGCATGCTGCATATGCAGGAAATCTGAAGTAAAAAGATAAAATGCTGGATTTAGTCACATGGTCAAGCAGCATTTGCAGAGAGAAAAACAGAGCTAATGTTTCAGGTCAACGGCCTGGATTTTGCAGTAGTAATGGCAGCAAAACTATCACTGTCATTGCTTCTCCAAAAATGACAGCAACATTGGGAGTGAGCACATGCGCAGTTAATGCATGCACATAAATGCAGAAGTTGCTATCAGTGATTTGGCGTTTCTCCATGAGGTGCATTGTTGAAGGCCTCGCAGATCAATTAAAAATCAGAGCTGATGAGAACTGACCCTGATAGGCTATCAATCTTGCTGTCAACCCCCTTGAAAAAGTTACACCTTGTTGAATGAAATATAACTGGGTTTTTAAACAGCATCTTAAATTCATAATTACTTATGAAAAACCTCTCTAGCCCTGGTAAACTATACTGGTTAAAAAAAACGCATAGCTATTTTTAAAGATTAAAATATTTCAACTTCTATCATAATGCCTTGTGTGTGTGTCTCAATCTTTACTCCACCCTCTCTGAAATTATATCAAAAAGTGAAGGGTAAACAGTGCATTTCACTTCCTGGTTTGCTGTCTGAAACAAAATTTCAACATGATTGGCTGCTTAACCTGCTCAATGACATCACTGTTGCAGGACGCCTGGAGATCCCCTTGTTTTGACATCAGATTCAAGCTAATGCTGGCAAAGGGGAAATCCTTCCCACACAGAGACCACCAAGTCTTTCCAGGCAGTTTTTCTCAAGGTCAACAGGGAACATCATCATTTCACTGCCAAACGCAAAATCTGAGCCAATGACTTCAAACATCATCAACCTGAAATGTTGCACTCTATTTCTCTCGCCACAGAGGCTATCTGACCTGCAGAGTATTTCCCGCATTTTCTGCTTTAAGCAGGAATACAACAATCTGTCTCAGTGTTTATAGCCAGGAGAGGAGAGGGGAGATGGGAAAAGTGAGGTTCAGACTCCTGATTGCTTTCTAGTGACTCCTGTTTGAAAGGTGCCAGTGTAGATCTAGAGTATGGAAATTATCAAACTTACTTGTGGTGCCCTACACTGTTGAACAATTTGCCCAAACTCACTGCTTAAGCTTACACAAGAAGAATGACCAGATGGCTGCTACACCAGATGGGTGCTAGTACCCAACCTAACAAAAGTCAGCACCTTCAAAAGAGGAGAAAGTTGGATTGAAATATTGGATGTGCTGCAGCTTGGCTCCATTGATATCACAACCTCAGAATTAGATGGTTGTGGATTAATTCCACACTCCATAGGGTTTGAGCAGATAATCATGTCTAACAAAAACAAAATTACCTGGAAAAACTCAGCAGGTCTGGCAGCATCGGCGCAGAAGAAAAGAGTTGACGTTTCGAGTCCTCATGACTCTTCAGCAGAACTGAGTGAAGTTAGGAGAGGGGTGAAATATAAGCTGGTTTAAGGTCGGTTGGGGGGGGGGGAGAGAAGTTGGGGGAGGGGGGTGTGGTTGTAGGAACAAGCAAGCAGTGATACAGATGATCAAAAGATGTTACAGACAAAGGATCAAAGAGGTGTTAAAGGTGGTGATATTATCTAAGAGAATGTACTAATTAAGAATGGATGGCAGGACACTCAAGGTACAGCTCTAGTGGGGGTGGGGTGGAAAGACTGACAGGGCATTACAGCTATAGATTTAAAAATAATGGAAATAGGTGGGAAAAGAAAAATCTATATAAATTATTGGAAAAAACAAAAGGGAGGGGGGAGAAACGGGGTGGGGATGGGGGGAGGGAGTTTAAGATCTAAAGTTGTTGAACTCAATATTCAGCCCGGAAGGCTGTAAAGTGCCTAGTCGGAAGATGAGGTGCTGTTCCTCCAGTTTGCGTTGGGCATCACTGGAACAATGCAGCAGGCCAAGGACAGACATGTGGGCAAGAGAGCAGGGTGGAGTGTTAAAATGGCAAGCGACAGGGAGGTTTGGGTCTTTCTTGCGGACAGACCGCAGGTGTTCTGCAAAGCGGTCGCCCAGTTTACGTTTGGTCTCTCCAATGTAGAGGAGACCGCATTGGGAGCAACGAATGCAGTAGACTAATTTAGAGGAAATGCAAGTGAAATGCTGCTTCACTTGAAAGGAGTGTTTGGGACCTTGGACGGTGAGGAGAGAGGAAGTGAAGGGGCAGGTGTTGCATCTTCTGCGTGGGCATGGGGAGGTGCCATAGGCGGGGGTTGAGGAGTAGGAGGTGATGGAGGAGTGGACCAGGGTGTCCCGGAGGGAACGATCCCTACGGAATGCCGCCACGGGGGGTGAAGGGAAGATGTGTTTGGTGGTGGCATCATGCTGGAGTTGGCGGAAATGGCGGAGGATGATCCTTTGAATGCGGAGGCTGGTGGGGTGATAAGTGAGGACAAGGGGGACCCTATCATGTTTCTGGGAGGGAGGAGAAGGCGTGAGGGCGGATGCGCGGGATATGGGCCGGACACGGTTGAGGGCCCTGTCAACGACCGTGGATGGAAAACCTCGGTTAAGGAAGAAGGAGGACATGTCAGAGGAACTGTTTTTGAAGGTAGTATCATCAGAACAGATGCGACGGAGGCGAAGGAACTGAGAGAATGGGATGGAGTCCTTACAGGAAGCGGGGTGTGAGGAGCTGTAGTCGAGGTAGCTGTGGGAGTCGGTAGGATATTGGTAATGGATATTGGTGGACAGTCTATCATCAGAAATTGAGACAGAGAGGTCAAGGAAGGGAAGGGAAGTGTCAGAGATGGACCATGTGAAAATGATGGAGGGGTGGAGATTGGAAGCAAAATTAATAAATTTTTCCAGATCCCGACGAGAGCATGAAGCCGCACCGAAGTAATCATCGATGTACCGGAGAAAGAGTTGTGGGAGGGGGCCGGAGTAGGACTGGAACAAGGAATGTTCCACATACCCCATAAAGAGACAGGCATAGCTGGGGCCCATGCGGGTACCCATAGCCACACCTTTTATTTGGAGGAAGTGGGAGGAGTTTAAGGAGAAATTGTTCAGTGTGAGAACAAGTTCAGCCAGACGGAGGAGAGTAGTGGTGGATGGGGATTGTTCGGGCCTCTGTTCAAGGAAGAAGCTAAGGGCCCTCAGACCATCCTGGTGGGGGATGGAGGTGTAGAGGGATTGGACATCCATGGTGAAGAGGAAGCGGTTGGGGCCAGGGAACTGGAAATTGTTGATGTGACGTAAGTTGTCAGAGGAATCACGGATGTAGGTGGGAAGGGACTGGACAAGGGGAGCGAGAAGGGAGTCAAGATAACGAGAAATGAGTTCCGTGGGGCAGGAACAGGCTGACACGATCGGTCTGCCGGGACAGTTCTGTTTGTGGATTTTGGGTAGGAGGTAGAAGCGGGCCGTCCGAGGTTGGGCGACTATCAAGTTGGAAGCTGTGGGAGGAAGATCTCCAGAGGAGATGAGGTCAGTGACAGTCCTGGAAACAATGGCTTGATGTTCAGTGGTGAGGTCATGGTCCAGGGAGAGGTAGGAGGACGTGTCTGCGAGTTGACGCTCAGCATCCGCGAGGTAGAGGTCAGTGCGCCACACAACAGCACCACCCTTGTCAGCGGGTTTGATGACAATGTTGGGGTTGGACCTTACAGAACGGAGTGCAGTAAGTTCAGAGAGAGACAGATTAGAATGGGTGAGAGGAGCAGAGAAATTGAGACGACTAATGTCACGCCGACAGTTCTCAATGAAAAGATCGAGAGAAGGTAAGAATCCAGAGGGAGGGGTCCAGGTGGAGGGAGAATATTGGAGGTGGGTAAAAGGATCCGTTGAACGGGGAGAGGACTCCTGCCCAAAGAAGTGAGCATGGAGACGAAGACGGCAGAAGAAGAGTTCAGCATCGTGCCGAGCCCGAAATTCATTGAGATGAGGGCGTAAGGGTATGAAACTAAGTCCTTTGCTGAGCACTGAACGTACAGCATCGGAGAGGGGAAGGTCAGGCGGTATAGTGAATACGCGGCTGGGGCTGGGATTGGAAGATGGGGTGGGGACGGAGGGACAAGCAGGGGTGGACGGTTCCAGATGGGTGTTGGTGTCGATGAGTTGTTGGAGCTTGCGTTCCTTAGCACTTGAAAGAGAAAAAGTTTCTTGTTGAGGCGTCGGATGAGACGAAGAATAAAATGAAACTGGGGGCACACGCAGCTTTGAAAAAGGGTGCGGCGGTGCTGCTGGAGGGAGAGGTCGAGTGTGTTCATATGGCTAACACTCTAGTGCAATACTGAGTGTATCACCCTAAGTGTCCTTTCAGGTGAGCAATGAACTGAATCTTCACCTCCCGCTCTACTGATTCAGTTGAATATTAATAGGATCCCAACAAGGGCAATTTGCACTTTAGTGTCTTTAATTAGAAAGATGTCCCTCTGTGGAGTGTTTTGGCCAAGTGAGAAAATAGCTGAGCTGAAGAAACAGCAATTACAATGAGTCACCAAAAGCTGATTAGAGTATTGAGGGTTTTAAAAAGGAAGAGAAGGAGGTGGAGGAGTTTAATGTGGAAATTTCAGAGAAAGGGACCGAACAGCTTCAGGCATAGCTACCAATGGTAGGTTGAAGAGTGAAGAGCACGCAGGAATACGTTTGAGATAATCTGAGAGTGTTATGTGCTTAAAAAGGTTTCGATGGCAGGTGTGGGGTGAGCAATGTTAGAAGTGGAAATAGGCTTTGTAATGGAGAGAATACAGGGTCAGCAACTCAGCATCAAACAGACACTCAAGGGGCTATCTGAAGAACAATGTGCTGTCCCAGCGATTTGGCCAACAGTTGTCTTTCAACCAACATCAGAGAAAACAGAAGACTTTGGTCATTAGTCTCATTGCCATTTGTCAGATCTCACTGTGCCCACATGATAAGTGAGTGCACAGGTTGTAAAGACATTTGATAGACATAAGGCACTACATCAATACAAGTTGATATAATGAGGATCAGAATAAATTAAATACTGGGCACGGATGGATTTAATTTTACTGATTGAAGAGCAATTTACATTTCTCCACAATTCGTTTCGAAATGTTTAGAAATATTGTAGAAGTCTGGTGAAATTAAGTTTCAATTCAGAAAAAGCTTTGAAATAATAAATTAAACATTTCAATCATCGATAGTGACAACCAGCTAGCTAGACTCAACGGGAGATTGATCGGTATCATGAATGGGGTGGGGGAGGTGAGTGGTGGAGAGAAAGAGTGTCTGTCCTTCACCTGGACCTTCCATACAGCAGCACAACCGAGAGCAGGAACTGCAGGTCAGACCAGTGGTGCTGTGTACCACCAGATGGGAGTTCAAGCAGAACACTGTGTGGGACCCCAAAAGCAGTGAGAACCAGAACACAGAAGGGGGCCATTTGGCCCATCATGTCTGTGTTGGCTTTGTATAAGAACTACGAGTTTGTCCACTCCCCTGCTCTTTCTCCTTAAAGTTGCAAATTTTTCCACTTTAAGTACAGATCCAATTCCCTATTAAAGGTTACTACTGAATCTGTTGCCACCACCCTTTCAGGCAATTCATTCCAGAGTTACATCAGTTGTATAGAGAACATGACAGTACAACTTGGACACAAGCCAGCACTGCTGCTCAGATTTCAGTAGTGTAATAATGGACATGTGAAACTTACAGATCTTTCCACTTGAAATGTCAAAGATGTCTGGCAATATAACGTAGAGATCTTGCCCCTCTGAACTTAAAGATGCTTTCACATCATAAATGACACATATTTATGCAACTAGTTCCCAAAGACCTCAGTTCTGTGCAGCCAGCTGCAAACCAAATGTTATAATGCAAAGTTAAAACTAGTTTGCAAGTCTTCCTGGCTACCAGCCCTGCAGTTTTACAATCAGCTTGTAGCCTGCTGCGTAAGTGCTGCGTCTCCAAGAACCAGTGGCAGGAGTGCATCTACAGACAGGCAGGTTGGTGCTCCTACTGGCTGCATAAACAAGGTGAGCGAGCAAGAGCAAGCGCGAGAGCGAGGGTCAACGGAATCACAGACCCAAGAGAATGTGGAGCTAAGAATGTGCAGCAGGTTAACACAATCGGTTTTAGTGAAGATAACATAAAGAGCCAGTTCTGAGCATGGAACAGTGAGCGCACGTGGCAATCAGCCCATTGAATGAGGATCTCAGAAAGTATCTTTAAACCGTGTCTGGAGCTGTACATCAGCGTAAAATATAACTGATGGCAGTAATTCAAAATTATAACTCAAGAACATTACACTAGCACATTGTCTTGTCGTAGAAGTATCTTGCAACATTGAAGTTTCCTCCAATAACTTTTCCCCACCTGTCACTTACTACTTTATAGGTTCTTGGGGGCACTTGACACCACCAGGTGAACTGCCATTTCTGATTCCATCCTTCATGCTTTGAAGTTGTAACAGAGTAAGATGACCACCAGAAAAATCACTGTCATCATTGTCAATAAAATAGTCAGTTTGGCATACCAACATGCCTTGGAACTTATACAAAACAGATCTTGTCCTCATAGCACATTTGACTCAAAGAAGGGAAGAGACGAGTTTAAGGCGTAAATATGAAAGATAGACTGGGGAATTTCATACCCAAAGGAATACCAGTTAAAGCCATCCCATGGCACACTTGCAAATGAACAGTTGGTTCAAAACCTGAAAATGGGCATTCTCCACCAACTCTTGCAGCTGCAGAACATGTGCACAAATAGTGGAGGCAAGAACCAGAAAAGGGAAAAAAAGTTACATAGATCTTTACATGAACTGAATAGTCAACTACTTACTAGGTCACAGCTCTTTCAAAAATTACAGCCCTGTGGAGCAATTAAATGGAGTCGGTCTCCAAATTAAGGGATTAAGCAACCACCCTTTAAACACAGTGATTACTACGATGGTTCAAAATTAACAGGATGGCTGAGTTTAAGAATTAAATGTCATGTTTGGCACTAGATACGATGCTGTCTACCCGTTGTAATCAGCAGCTAAGGTTTTTCTAAATTACAGATTTTAAAAACGAAATACAAGAAATCTTTTCACATGAACTTTGATGACTCAGCCGAGTCATGCAAATAAAAGACGAGATCAGTAAAGATGTACAAACAAAAAAGCAAGTGGCTTTGTCCAACGACAATTTAGAACCATTAGCTTCAACATCCCAAACCAGCGTCTCTCAAAACAACTGATGCTTCTCCTTTGCTTCAAAATAATCACTTCAGTTTTGAAGTTGTTGAATTAAGATTAGTGTGTGATGTTCAAAGCATTTCTATAGATTTCCACTGCTTGCTATTTCAATGAAAGAGTTAACATTCATCTCAAAATAATTGAGAGAAGTTGCATGGATACAGTCTCCACCACTTATGCTGCTCACTGGCAGTGGCCTACATTGGGAAAATGAAGCTGACCATTTATCATTTATAAAAGGTGCCACTTATAACATTAATCACGCCAACAGAGGGTCAGGCTTGTACTACACAGTAAACTAAATAACACACCTGGATCAAGTCTAAAAACAGTCATCCCAGAAAAGATCTTGATTAAAACCCTACCACTTGAGCCCTTTATGAATGAATGCCCTGGTGTCCACAGACATTTCCTTTGAGGAGAGCCATGATCAGATCATGAAAAATGACATGTATCAATGCAGTGTCTTTCATGACCTCAGGACATCCTAAAGCATTTCACAGCCAATCAATTTTTTTTTGAAGTGTAGTCACTGCTGTAATGTCGACAATATGGTTTCCTAATTGCATTCAGCAAGCTCCGACAAACAACAACGAGGCAATAAGATCACCGTTGTGAGAGATAAATATTAGTCAAGACACTAGGATAACTCCCGGCTTTTCTACTAAGATGTAATGGAATCTTTTATGTCCACCCATGAGCACATCCTGTAGCACTGATATTAGCCATGGCTTAATGGTAGCATTCTCACCTTAGAGTCAAAACGTCATGGATTCAAGTCCCATTCTAGGAACTTGTGCACAAGCTGAGATGGATGCTCCAATGCACTAGAGGGAACTCTGCAATGCCATAGATGCCATCATTAGGATTCAATGATAAACCAAGGTCCTGTCTGCCCTCTCAGGAGGCCGTAAGAAATTCCATGGCACTATTTTGAACAGCAGGGAAGTTCCAATTTTTGTGCTTCAAACAACATTACTGAAACAAATCTGGTCATTAACACATTGCTGTTGGTGGGAGTTTGCTACACAGAGATTGGCTGCCATGTTTCCTACTTTACAACAGTGACTACACTTCAAAAAAGTACTTAATTGGCCATAAAGTGTTTTGGGACATTCCAAGGCCATGAAAAGTGCTATATAAACGAACGTTCTTCCTTCCTTTGGCAAACTCAGTCAAGTGGTGACCATTGCTCAGCACGTGTGGAACAGATAGCACTGGTCAGAAAACTGGAAGTGCCAGACCACCTTACTCTAGCTGGTATCTTTAATGGCCACCATACAAGCAAGCAGATTCTGTTTCGCAAGTCATAAGGAGGGCAGAGCCTCAGTGCTGCCAGCCTAGTTTATGCACTGACACCCAAGAGTGTGGTTTTAACAGGATCAGTAGTAAATGGCCCAGATAATGAATCCAATTTATGTAATGCAAAAGATGATTGTAAAGTTTGTTTAAATTATTCATTTACAGGATGTGGGCATCACTGGTTAGGCTAGCCATCCCTAATTGCCCTTGAGAAGCTGCCTTTTTGAACCACTGCAGTCCACGTGGTGTAGGTACACCCACAGAGCTGTTAGGGAGTTCCAGGATTTTGACCCAGCAACAATGAAGGAATGGGATATATTTCCAAGGCAGGATGGTGAGTAGCTTGGAGGGGAACTCCAGGTGGTGGTATTCCAACGTATCTGCTGCCCTTGTCCTTCTAGATGGTAACGGCCGTGGGTTTGGAAGTGCTGCCTAAAGAACCTTGATGAGTTTCTGCAGCGCATCTCGTGGATGGTACACACTGCTGCCACTGTTTGTTAGCGGTGGAGGGAGTGAATGTTTGTGGATGGGGTGCCAATCAAGTGGGCTGCTTTGTCCTGGATGGTGTCAAGCTTCTTGAGTAATGTTGGAGCTGCACTCATCCAGACAAGTGGGGAGTATTTGATCACACTCCTGACTTGTGCCTTGTAGATGGTGGACAGGCTTTGGGGAGTCAGGAGGTGAGTCACTTGCTGCAGGATTCCTAGCCTCTGACCTGTTCTTGTAGCCACAGTATTTATATGGCTAGTCCAGTTCAGTTTCTGGTCAATGATAACTCCCAGGACACTGAGAGTGGGGGATTCAACAATGGTAATGCCACTGAACTTCAAGGGGCAATGGTTAGATTCTCTCTTGTTGGAGATGGTCATTGCCTGGCACTTATGTGGCACAAGTTTTACTTGCCACTCGTCAGCCCAAGCCTGGATATTGTCCAGGTCTTGCTGCGTTTAAAATGAACTGCTTTAGTATCTGAGGAGTCACGAATGGTGCTGAACATTGTGCAATCATTAGCGAACATCCCCACTTCTGACCTTATGATGGAAGGAATGTCATTGACAAAGCAGCTAAAGATGGTTGGGCCTAGGACACTACCCTGAGGAACCCCTGCAGTGATGTTGTGGAACTGAGATGATTGATCTCCAACAACCCAACCATCTTCCTTTGTGTTGGCATGACTCCAAAAAGCAGAAAGTTTTCCCCCAATTCCCATTGATTCAGTTTTGCTAGGGCTCCTTGATGCCACACTTAATCAAATGCTGCCTTGAGGTCAAGGGCAGTCTGACCACACCTCGAGAGTTCAGCTCTTTTGTCCATGTTTGAACCAAGGCTGGAATGAGGTCAGAAACAGAGTGACCCTGGCGGAATCCAAACCTAGCATCAGTGAGGTTATTGCAAAGCAATCAACTGATGTCACTTTCCCTCACAGAACTTCTACCTGTGGGCCCACCTTGGGAGGGGGCTCGGGAAAAGATGGAAACAAATGGAAACCAGGTCTTTTATCAGACATAATATTACATGCACAGAAATCATAACAGATGCAAAATGGTGTTACATTTGAGGACCTGGATTACAGTATTAACTTAATTGGCAGAAAATTGAACTTTCTGAAACTGTGTCTCAATGTTTGGCATGAAGAAAATATTTTGCATTACAGATTTAACATAACACACGGGTACTGCATGCTGAGTGGAACAGAATTTCTTTCTATCCTAACATTTGGACTCAATTATATTTTAAACACTTGATACACATTATATTTGTTCTACAATTAGGCTTTTCCTTCTGGGTTTCTCACCACACCCCAAAACAGCCCACTCCAAGATCGCTGAAGCTGGACTCTTTATTTCATTTCCATGTCCTTCTTTCACTGTTCTCTGACATAAATATCATGTGCAGGTTGAACACCTGGAGCTACCTTCCTTCAAACCAGCTGTGTCAGGGCACTGAAAGTCAAGAGCATATTCCTGCACCTGACCACCTCTGCTGCGTAAAGCTAGAACATATCCCCAATCATTATTAAAGCATAAATAGGGAAAAGTAAAAATATTGCATTTTTGGAGCAGATTAGACATGGCAACATTTTGTTAAAGCTTGGAATCATCAATCAAGGAGGGGAAAACATTGTAAACCAACAACTTGGATATATATAGCACCTTTTGGTGGAGTGTAACGTCAAGGCACTTAACAGAGCAATATTAGGGAAAAAACTGGACAAATCAGATCGTTACAGAGAAAAAAAAGCAGCAAACTTTCTTCATAGATTGAAGAGCAAACACACAGGAGGTGAATCAGCCTATTCTGCATCTCTCATCCGTTCAGTCCACATTCAGTTTATTCTGGGCTGCAGCAATAGGCCATCCAGCCAGTGAAGCCAACCACACTCAGTTTCATACTCTTCACAACTGGCCAGGTAGTCCTTCCTAAAAGAAAACGGAGACCTCTGCCCACATGCACTTCCATCCTTGACACACAGTGATTTACAGTATGCTCACTGCTCTCACCCACAAAGTCTGCAAAGCTCCCAGGTTAGACCAAGCATCTTCAACAATTGGAGGGGAAATGAAAGCATTAAAACAACTCCCCAGAAAATGTTGAAATGCGCACACAAAGCTTTAAAATAAAGTTTAGCATTTTAAAAAGAATGCAAACGATATTCATCAAGAATGGCAAAGTCTTTCTTTGGACAGAACTCTACTTAAAAATTAAGATGGGTGGGCTCATGCAGCTCTAATTCTAAAACCCATTCTAAGATTAAGTTTGAAAAGCTATAATTAAGAAATTCAGCGAGTAGATAAACAGCGACAACACAAATTTCAGTGTAATGGTAGCACCAGGGATTTTTACATCATGGGGAATAGAATAAAGACACTTGCCCAGTGTAAATGTCACATCTGGGACTAGAGGATTAGGGGAGGGAAAAATAGGATTGCTTGCACAGTGCAAGTTTTTACTGGGGTGTGGGTAGGAGTTAGGGTTCAAAAAGAGCAGAATGCAATGACTTTCATTTAAAAAAAATCACAGTTGGGATTTTTACCCCTAAGAGAACAACACAAGTTCACTCGCACGAGTGCACAAGTTGCACCCCCAGGTCCTTAATTATCCACATTAGTGGAATTACTGTCAGCTACATTGGACACAGCTGGGACAAGGAGTGATGGTACCTTAGCACAAAGTTTCAGACAAAATACAACAGCAAGGAGGAAGTATTGGATATGTTAGCTTAATTTAGTACATATATTTAACTGAAGATGCTAAGTGTTTGCTACCTGATACTGGTCACTAGCATCTTCAAGCAGAAGCAATAAATCAATTAAAAACTTTAGTTGTAAACACAATTTTCCAAAGTTATAAGCAACTTTTACAGATTTGTTGAAATGAAACTATTTCCAAGTAACCCAGGTAATAAATATTGCACATCAGTTTGGAAACAAAGGCCTGGAACTGCTAATCAACTTGCAGGTATCAAACACATGTGCTAGGGTGCAAACACAGACTTCCAATGACCTATGGGATGCATGCTTCTGCTCACTCAGTTTACAGTGAATACCCACTTTAACACACACACACACACATCAGAATTCTGCTTGCTCACTGACTAGTAGCCAGTTCTGTATATACTCTCTCTATAGAATGCTGACATACAAATTTTAAATGAAATGCAATCTTTGGAAGTGACATGCAAAGCATTCAGAACCAAAACAGAAGAGACCAGAATTATGAACCATAAGCAGGCTCATTTTATGAGGCAGGCCCTTCAGCCTCATTCCCCCAAAGCATTTTATTTAAAAAGGGCTGCAGATCTGTTTATGTGAATGTGCCGCACAATCATATCCATTTGTTTGGTGTCGAGTCATTTATCATACTCAAATTTTGGGGGTTTCTTAAAGCTTGTTATTTTCCTCTGGGTTTGCTCGAGTTGCAAAGGAAAGATTGTCATCAGATTGTTAGTGTTAATAGGTCAACGCAAGTCACGTATGTATACAAAATCAAAATCAAAGCATCCTCTCTATAAACTCATATGATGGCGGGGGCAGCAAGGGGAAAAAGAAAGAACCAAAATACAAATCTGATTCAGTTCTGGCTACCCAGGCTGAATGCAACTTCAAGTCTATGAAGAAGTAAGTCAGAAGTTTCGAAAGATGAAGGATGATTTTAAAATGGGGGCCGCATTATGTCTGAACGTCCTTCAATATTTAACCCCACAGCACAAAATGAAGCCATTTGGTCCACCATGAAAGAGCTGTCCAGCGAATCCTGTTTCTCCAATCATTTCACCACAAAATGTTTCTTTATTAAATATTTATGCACTTTTCTTTTAAATAGCCATTTGTGGATCCTGTTTCGACCAGTTTCTGAGGAGGCATTCACAACCCTCTTATGTTAAAAAAATACTCCGAATCCCCTCTATCTGCTCTTTCAATGAAGTTAAATTTATCACATCTAGTTTCCAATTGGTGAAAGAGTAGAAAGTGTCTTTTTATTTACCTCCATTAAAACCCTTCAATTTGGAACACTTCCATCAGATCTCTTTTCTGTGATAAGCACCCCAGGGAAGTTTAACTGCAGCTGTACAGGGCCTTGTTGTGACCACATCTGGAATACTGTATACAGTTTTGGTCTCCTTATTTGAAGAAAGATATAATTGTGTTAGCAGTTTTCAGAGAAGGTTCACTCGACTCATTCCTGGGACGAGGGGCTTATCTAATGAATAAAGATTGAATAGGTTGGGCCTATACCTAGTGGAGTTTAGAAGAATGAGAGGTGATCTTATTGAAACATAAAAGATCCTGAGGGGACTGGATAGAGGGGGGATGTTTCGTCTTGTGGGGGAGACTAGAACTAGGGGACACAGTTTAAGAATAAGAGGTCCCCCTTTTCAGACAAAAATAAGGAGAAGTGTCTTCTCTCAGACAGTCGTTAGAAAGTAGAATTCTCTTCCCTAGAGAGAAGTGGAGGTTGGGTCATTGAATTTAATTAAGGCTGAGTTAGACAGGTTTTTGATAGACAAGGGAGTCAAGGGTTATGGGGAAGTGGGGTGGGGTGCAGACTGGAATTGAGACCACAACCAGGTCAGCCATGATCTTATCGAATGGCGGAGCAAACTCGAAGGGCTAAATGGACTACTCCTATAATGAAAGCCTCTTATTCCTGGTATCATCTTAGTAAATCTCTTGTGTATTGTTTCCATAGGTGTGGCATCATTCCTAATGCAAGGTGCGCAATACTAAACACCATATTATAACTACTAAGATAAAAGCAAAACACTACAGATGCTGGAAATCTAAAACGAAAACTGAAAATGCTGGAAAAGCTCAGCAGGTCTGGCAGCATCTGTGGAGTGAGAAACAGAGTTAATGTTTTGAGTCCGTATGACTCTTCTTCAGACCAAATAAGGTGACCATCCACAGTAATTTGCTTTTAACCTATTGTAACTATTGTCTCACTTATGATATGTAAATATTTAGCTATCCCTTTGCTTTTGTACTTGATGTCGCCATTTATCTAAAATAATATTGCTTACTTTTTATGTCAACTTGTCATCCCACTTGTAAAGTATACCTGAACTCTCAACTCTCTCAGTTTCTCTGCTCCTTTTAAAGTTTTGCCATTTAATGTTGATGTCATTTCCATTCTTCATCAGCTCACATTTCTCCAAATTTCATCGGGTATCTAGCTGCTCAATCTGCTCGTCTATTTGTCCTCCTAAAAAGTGCTTTAGGCTCCTCTTCAGTTACCCAAGCTCTTTTTGTGCCATCATCAAATTGATATTGTCCCATTATACCCAAGTCCAGATCATTCACATATTTCAGATGGCAATCCTCTTAACAGTGACCCCTGGTGCCAATCCCTCTGGTCTGAAATGAATTCATTAGCCACTAGTCTCTGCATTGTCCTTTACCTTATTCCTAGCTATGCTGCCTTTAATATTCCTTAGTTTCATCACAAACCCTTTTATGCAGCACATGATCAAACAGCTTTTGTAAATCCATATGAAAACATCCTCTGCATTTCTTTTATTCCACTCATTTCTCTAATAACACAATTGCTAGATGAAGCTAGTTTTATATGAATGAGCGGACTGTACTTAAATTAACTTTCTTTTTAAGAAAGTGTTAATATTCTCCTGCATTATGATGTCTAGGGATTTAAGCACACTAGTCTATAATTACCTGGCCTTTACCTTTCTTTCCTCTTGAACAGATTGGCAATTCTCTAGTACAACTTAAAAAATCCAAGAAGATTTGAAAAATTGTGATCAGAAGTTTCAACCTTTATATATTCCAAAGGTCAGAGAGCGGCTGGAGTCCGATCAAACTCTTAGGTTCTCAAAATAAAAATGCTACAAAACAGAACAGATTTCAATCAATCACCTAGTCTTATTTTTTTTGCCTGGATCTCAAAATTGTGGCTCCTCTTACACCTTACCCAAAGATGGCGTCACTTTTCAATATACCTCAACTGTTCTCTTAATAAATAGGGAAGACAATCCAGATTGAGAAAAGGTCCTTCAGCCCTAACTTATGCCATCCAGAATTTATGCGTGATTATTCAGTCACGGGCGTCATTCACACACTACCTGCTGATCCCCTACTTTAGGAACACCAAGTTCCTTCCCCTATCTCTTCAGCCTTGATGATGCTCTTGGCCCTTAGTCTTCGGTGTCAGCAAATTCCAATCTTCAGAGGATTTTTGTAAAAATAACATTTGCAATTTGATGGAGCAGCAGCACTAACCCAATTTTTAAAAACACATTTAACCTAAATATACAACAGGAACACGGAAATTATCTGCTCAATGACATAGCTGGGCATTTTTTAAAAGTCATTTTTGCAGGAAAGAGGAGAAAACAATTAATACATATTCTGCACACATTTAATTGATGCCCTAGATTAGAGTGCTGCTGGAACTTCCTGCCAGATCACATGATTTTTTTTTGGTGCAGACATGTAAAGTTTTGACAATGTCTATTCCAATATCTACTACATCATCTCTTACCCAAAGTCTTCTAACAGTAGGATCATGTGGCACACACCGCTATTAATACTGGCGGCTTTACTGCAAATGGAACATAACAGCTTGCCCATCCCAGCAGAGATGTGATATTTGCACAGCCACCAGGACATAAATGAGCCTGGAAATATAAACTAAAGAAATTCTGAATTCATCTTATGGCTCATTGGCTACTTTCATGTAGACAAATACAGTTTTGGATCAATTTGGAATTGACAGCTTACACTGTGGAAACAATGTCATATCTCCCCAGGTCAATATTCAAGATCTTATGGGCCATTACCAATCCTCTGTCACAGCAGCTCCTTAATCAAAATCCTTGACAGCAAACAAGCATAACTAGAAAAATTCTAGTCAGTCTGTCTGCAAGCATGACCCAGACCTCCCTGTCGCTTGCCAATTCAACACACCACCCTGCTCTCATGCCCACATATCTGTCCTTGGCCTGCTGCAATGTTCCAGTGAAGCTCAACGCAAACTGGAGGAACAGCACCTCATCTTCCGACTAGGCATTTTACAGCCTTCCGGACTGAATATTGAGTTCAACAACTTTAGATCATGAACTCTCTCCTCCATCCCCACTCCCTTTCCGATCCCCCCTTTTCCAATAATTTATATATATTTTTCTTCTCCCACCTATTTCCATTATTTTTAAATGTATTTCCATCCATTGTTTTTTCTCTACCTTTTAGCCTATTTCGATCCCTTTCCCCCACCCCATCCCCACTAGGGCTATCTGTCCCTTGCTCGTCCTGCTTTCTACCCTTAATGTCACCATTAGCACATTTCTTAGATAATATCACCACCGTTAACACCTCTTTGTCCTTTTGTCAATTACATCTTTTGGCAATCTCCACCTATCACTGGCCCTCTATCCAGCTCTACCTGTGCCATCCCCCCTTAAACCAGCTTATCTTTCACCTCTTTTCTATTTTTCCTTAGTTCTGTTGAAGAGTAATACCGACTCAAAACGTTAACTGTTCTCCTCTCCGGAGATGCTGTCAGACCTGCTGAGTTTTTCCAGGTATTTTTGTTTTTGTTTTAGAAAAATTCAACACTCTCTGCCCTTCCTAAGTTACATAAAACTGACCTCAATGTAACGCATCGCCACTGTAATATCCTCACCAATGGAACTAAAAAGTTGCACTATAGGTTAGGTCAGCCCATGCATAACCTGATGGGCAAAATTGCTGGATAAAGTAATGATTTCAAAATATGGTATAGTGACAATTTATGAATAAGAACTGTAGAATTAACTATAAAACAGAGCCTCCAAAATCGAAATTCACTTCTCTAGTGCAATGCCACCCCAATCAAGCTAGCCATGTCTCGTCAAATGACTAATGCACCCTTTGCAATGGGCTGACCACACCAATGGAGGTTATAACTACCAAACTTACTTTTCTCCTTCAACAAGTTGTATCCTAAGCTACACCTTTGTTCTTCACTTATGGTCAAGTTTACCACAGCCAAAAAAGAAATAGGACCACAAGGCCATTTAATTGACTTTCTGTACCTTTTTGGTACTCTGACTGGTCAACTGGCTCCTACGAAGGTTAATTTGATTCCTCTGTTACAATGTAGACAAATGAGGCAAGAATGAGCATTTAGGAGCTGACAAAATAATCATACCAAAACATTAAAGGAAAAGATTTCTTCAATTCTCTACTTACAAATGGAAAAAGTCTGGCACATCACATGCAATCTGAAATTAAATCTGATCAAATCTGACTTTGGTGGTGGATAAATTATTGGAATCAATCCTGAGAGACAGGATAAACTGTCACTTAGAAAGGCAGAAATTGATCAAGGATAGTCAGCATTGTTTTGTTAGGGGAAGATCAGGTCTTGCTAACTTAATTGAATGTTTTGAGGAAGTAACAAGGAAGATTAATGAGGGTAGTGCAGTGGGTGTTATCTACATGGATTTTAGTAAGACATGCCCACATGACAGGCTGGTCAGAAAATCGAGATCCCATGGGGTATAGGGGAAGATGGTGAGTTGGATCCAGCGACAGGAAACAAAGGGCAATGGTCGATGGGTGTTTTTATGAATGGAAAGAAGCTTCCAGTGGCATTCCACAGGGCTGTGTTGGGGCACTTAACCTCAAATCTGTAAACTGGTCTTGTACATTCTCAACTTCAGTGCCCTTAAAACCTCACACACGATAGGATGAAATGTGCAGCATGGTTTTGAGTCTCAATTTCCACACAATGTTTGTTAAAACAAGAGGTAGGGCTACTCCCATATTACATTCAGCCTTCGTCTAGAATTGAAAGTCAATTTTTCCAGTAAATTAATACAAAAATGTCATTCTACCCTCAAGAGGGTTTTCTTCCCCAATCACTCAGTCATGGAAGCCCAATAACCCAGCAATTATGCACCTTCAATTAATACAGGGCCACAATCGCTACCCACAAAGGATATTGTAGGAAAGCTGTGCTCTGAGCCATCTGACAGGTGAGGTACAAGTTTTGATTCAGAAAATTTATGAACCTCACGAATTTACAATATTCACATCAAAAAGCACACCAATTTTCAGAGACAATTAAACAAGCTTCCACATTCAAATAGAAATTTGCCCACTGTTTACATTCAGCAATTCAAAATGTAAAGATTTTCCAGAAATAAATTTACAATACATTCCAATTCAAGTAATGCCGTCTTTTAGATTCAATCTTCACCCTTACAATACTAAAAGGCATTCAGAGTATACACACGGACAATTTCAAATAAAAAGGACCAGTCAAACTTCAAGCTAAATAAAATACTTGCATAAAGAAAACTGATGTAAAATGTCTGAAGTGAAGAGGCTGAAATACAGCACTTCGGTATTCATAATTTAATTGTCTGGTACAAGTGCTGTACACAGCACTGTACTTGAAAAAGAATGGGAATTGCTCAATGCAAGCTTCCACATTCAAATTCTGGGCAAAAGTACAACATGAAAAATAATTTTCAGACTTTTACATAGGCCAGTAGGTCCTGTACTTACAGACTTTTACAGGCTGTGAAAGAAAATTAATCTGTGCAACTAGGTAGGGTGGGCAACAAAGAAGGAGCAAGAGAGGAGAAGGTGGGGTTAGGGGAAGGGGGATAAGATATGGGAGGATGCCTACCCACCCACAGAGGAGGAGAGATGTGCTGATGAGTTTTAAGAAGGTTTGGGGAGATGGCCTTTCCCTGTGCTCAATGCTGCCATTAAGAGTAACCCAAGGTTTTTACCTTCAGGCTCCCCCACCCCCCGACCCCAAATCATTCAACTCACTATTTTGCAAGGGTTCTGCCAGTGGGACCTCGTGCGCAGCCGCAGTGTCCCCCAGCTGCCGGACGCGCATGCGCTCGGCGGTGACCGGCCGGCCATCTGGCTCTGGGCAGGCGCATTCCGGGGGAAACCTCGGCCGTTCAACGGCAGCGCATGCGCAGAGGCCTGGATCGCGGACACTATTTAGCAGCAGAAGCACCGGGGAGGGAGGGCAATTAACCAGCACCGAGTCTCCCCCCCCCCCCCCCCCCTCCCCCCTCGGGGGAGCCCCGAAATAAAACACCCACCCGCCCCATCATTCACACCCGCCCCAAATGCCCGGCGGCTGCTCATAAACTACACCCCCCTCCCCACCCAGGGCCAGGCCTTAGGCCTCGGGCTGGGAGTTTACCTCAGGAGCCGGAGACAGGCGGCCCCAGTCTCAAGTCAGAAAGGGCCTCGCGGCCACCTGCCACCACCACCACCACCACCACCGTGCGGGAGGTCGAGGCCTAAGGCCCTGTCCTCACCCACTCCTCCCTCCCTCAGTCAGTCAGTCCAGCCCAGCCCGCTTACCTGCTGCTGCTGCCCAGCCGGCGGATCCCTCACAAGGCGACGGCTTGGCCTGTGACCGGAGTTGGGCCCGGGCGGCGGCGGCGGGGAGGGACTGCAGTCAGTCAGCGAGAGCCGGAGAGAGAGTATCACGGGGCCTGGCGGCGGCCTGAGCAGCGCGACATGGGCACTGGAAAGCAGCCCCAGAGGCCGGCGGTGAATGTCTCTTAAAGCGGGGATGTCCCTGTTTGGGGGTGGGGGGGGGAGAGGGCCCGCCGCGCGATTAAAAGTTAATCAACAATAAAGCAGAGTGTCCTCTCGCGAGATTACAGCATGGAGCCCCCCTCCTCCTCCTCCTCCCTGACTCTGCTCAACCCAAACCCTAAATCACCCCCCTACCAACTGGGTGCCAAATTAAAACTTATTGCAATTTATTTGCACCGCCGCCAGGGAAGTGAGCATCTCCAGTTGTGTCTCTGGTATTGGGGTGGGGTACACGACCAGCATCAAGAATGCAGCTGCACAAAGGGAGAGGAATCCCAAGCTTCTGGTCAAAGCTGAACACTGCAGATGCTGGAGATCTGACATCAAAAGCCAGAAAGTGCTGGAAATGCTCAGCAGGTCTGGCAGCATCTATGGAGAGAGAGAGAGAGAGACAGAGTTAATGTTTCAAGTCCAATGTAATAATTCTCCAGAACTGAAGGGTCATATTGGACTCTTATCCCTCCACGGAGCTTACGTTTCAAGTCCGCAAAGACTCCCCTTCGGCTTCCAACAGAGCCATGTTGTCTCCAAACGTTAACTCTGCTTCTCTCTCCACAGATGCTGCCAGACCTGCTGAGCTTTTCCGGTACTTTGTTTTTACCCCAAGCTTCGGGTGACAGGGTTTGTCAGTTCCACACAACTTTTTTTTTGAAACATCCTCTTGTCTAAATGCCAAACACTAAAAACCTCTTTCTTGATAGAGGTTTTCCCACCTATATTTGCTAATTGAAAAGAACGAAAGACTTGAATTTAAGAAGCACCTTTCACAACCTCAGGATATTAAGGTTGCCAACCAGGATTGGCCTGATGTCCCCAAGAATTGAAGATCAGTCTCCAGGAGTAAATACGGAAAGTGCTGGAAAAAAACTCAGCCAGTTTGGCAGCATCTGTGGAGAGAGAAACAGAGTTAACATTTCAAGAAGAGTCATACTGGATTCGAAACGTTAACTCTGTTTCTCTCTCCAAAATGGTGTCAGACCTGCTCAGCTTTTCCCAGCACTTTCCCTTTTTATTTCAGATCTCCAGCATCCACAGTATTTTGTATTTATATCAATCTCCAGGGCACTGCTGTGTGCAATCCTGGAGAAAAATCATATGGACATTAAAAAATATACTTTAAAAAATTTTATTTGACTATTTCTCTTTACCAGTTATAAAAAAAGTGAAAATGGGGAAAAATACTAGCTGACAGTCAAGCATCATCCAATTGCTTTCCAATTGGCGTATGAAGGCAGTATGTCACAAGGATGGAAGTGTTGGCCGATGAATGGCTGGAGTGTAGGGGCAAAGTCATGTGATTAAACCTCCAGGAATACATTTAATCACAGTTGGCAACCTATATTTTGGGGAAATATAGTCACTGTGGGTTGGCAATTGCCTATTTGCACATAAGGGTCCCAGAAACATAAATGTCACAAAGACCAGACCATCTATTTTAGTGATGTTGGTGAATGGATAAATATTGCCCAGAACCACCCTGATCATCAAAAGAATGCTATGAGATTTTTATGTCTGTCTGAGAGAACAGTTAGGTCTTCAATTTAACGTTTCACCCTTAGCATGTAGGGGTGTTGGCTGTAGCGGTTTTCATTGGATTTTTATCATGAACAAGCACCAGTTCTGAAGCTTGATTAATCCCGATCCTTGTTCACTTTTGTGACTGTAGCTGTGCTGTGCTCTTAGTGGCATACAGCACTTGGACTTAATGAATGTTTCACCAACTAAGTGATTTCAGGAAAAAAACAGCCGTGATCTAGTGGTGCTCTTTTTATTCTTTCACGGGATGTGGGTGTCACTGGCTAGGCCAGCGTTTGTTGCCCATCCCTAACTACCTTTAGAAGATACAGCAGTACAAAGCCCAAATGGCACCGGTCCAGCTTTGAATTGGATGGACTGGGTTTCCAGTGGAACTTTCTAAAATGTACACCAAACACAGATTTTTGCTTCTTCATTTAGTTTTGTGTCTAATGATGTGAAAGCATTGGATATTATCATCTTCAATGAATTTTCATCATCAACTCAGAAAACACAAGTCAAACCTTGATTGCAGCCCTATTTTCATCCCAACTCCAAACTGCCCCATCAGCTTTTTGATTTTGGAATTGGTAAAAAGTTAGGAAACTTACATGATTATCCCATGTTCAGGGGAGCACAGCATTATTGTGGGGTTTATTAATGTTTCATACGGAGACAGCAGTAAAATTGAATATAAAACAATAACATAGATGCACACGGGCAGATTACTCATTTGTGAAAGTCTCAACAACTTGAGACTTTGCTGCTGACAATGACTTAATAATTCAGAAAGAAAGAAATAATTTGCATTTATATAGTATGTTTCATGACCTCATGGCCAAAGCACTTCCCACAAACAGCAATGAGATAAATGACCATGATGATAGTCTGCTTTAGTGATATTGGTTTGGGCTAATTGTTGGCCAGGATATCAGAAAGAACTTTCCCTGCAATTTTGTCAGCTAGTCCACTGAGAAAGACATCAACCCCTTTAACATCTAACCTGAAAGATGGAGTCACAAGTTACTAAGTAACTAATTCTCTAGTAGCTAAGGTGAAAGCGAACTGTTTAATTCATCCTGAACCGTAAAATATTAATTATTGTTTTAATTCATCATCACATCTTTCCTATGTGTTAGCTTGGCTCAGCAATAGCACTCTCATCTCCACATCAGACAGTCATGGTTTCAAACTCCAATTCAAAGTCTGAGCTTTGGGTTCAGATTGCCATCTCAGTGCAACACTGAGGGACTGCTGCTTTGTCAGAAGTGCCATCTTTCAGATGGGATGTTAAACCAAAGTCCAATCTGCTAAGAGATAGTGAAGGGAGTTGTCAGGGCCAACCTTCTTGAAGCATGTGGAGATGATGGGGAGAGGAAGGGATGGTAAACCGCCATAGTCATTTGTGACTTACAAATTTAAGGTCTGTTGTAGATATTCATTGCGGTAGTTTCCCCTCCCCATTCCATCCGAGTCCAATTGTTCCTCCCACCCACCCCCACCCTGCCCCATTCTCTCATCCAGTTTAACTTAAATACTACTACAAGTCTTGGTTCCCTTTGCGAAACTAGAGATTCACCAGTTGACTAAATTCTTGGAGCTTAGAGCTAGTTCCAGCATAATACATAATCATTGGATTCCTTGGAACTTGAGAATCTATCCCACTAGAAATGAACTAACTGCACTTTCTGGTCAAAGTCTGTAAGATATTCAAGAAGTGAAAAAAGCCTAAAGCTCTGTGGGAAGTATACGGGGCTCGAATTCACACTTTTCAACTGGTCAACAATTTAGTCTAACACAGACTTAGCATCTAGTAGTGTATCAATATAAATGTTTCAGTTGAAGATCCTCTACAGACCCTGTTGTATTCTACTTAAACCAGGCTACTTATCAGAAGGTAAATGTTGAGATTGTGACTTGGATACTGTGATTCTTTCCTAAAATCTCTCACCTCTGGATATGGTGAGTGCCATAGTCAGTCAGGGGGTGTTGCTATTGACAATCATTCTAAAATATTTTTGAATTATCGGTAAAGACAGGAGTTCTATAATGTTAACAGGGAATGGTGGTAACGAAGAGCATAATTGCCCTGTAAATGGCACTGAAGCATTGTTCTCACTGGGCTGATGAATAGATCATACAATGGTCATAGGAACAAGAGAAGGCCATTCAACCCATCGCACTTATCCCACCATTCAATTACATCATGGTTCATGTACTTCAATTCCATCTACCTACCTTAGCTCCATTTCCCTTCAAACTCTTACCAAACAAAATCTATCTACCTCGCGGAGGCTGAGCGTCAACTCGCAGACACTTCCTCCTACCTCTCCCTGGACCATGACCCCACCACAGAACATCAAGCCATTGTTTCCAGGACTGTCACTGACTTCATCTCCTCTGGAGATCTTCCTCCCACAGCTTCCAACTTGATGGTCGCCCAACCTCGGATGGCCCGCTTCTACCTCCTACCCAAAATCCACAAACAGAACGGTCCTGGCAGACCGATCGTGTCAGCCTGTTCCTGCCCCACGGAATTCATTTCTCGTTATCTTGACTCCCTTCCCTCTCCCCTTGTCCAGTCCCTTCCCACCTACATCCGTGATTCCTCTGACACCTTACGTCACATCAACAATTTCCAGTTCCCTGGCCCCAACCGCTTCCTCTTCACCATGGATGTCCAATCCCTCTACACCTCCATCCCCCACCAGGATGGTCTGAGGGCCCTTAGCTTCTTCCTTGAACAGAGGCCCCAACAATCCCCATCCACCACTACTCTCCTCCGTCTGGCTGAACTTGTTCTCACACTGAACAATTTCTCCTTTAACTCCTCTCACTTCCTCCAAATAAAAGGTGTGGCTATGGGTACCCGCATGGGCCCCAGCTATGCCTGTCTCTTTATGGGGTATGTGGAACATTCCTTGTTCCAGTCCTACTCCGGCCCCCTCCCACAACTCTTTCTCCGGTACATCGATGATTACTTCTGTGCTGCTTCATGCTCTCGTCGGGACCTGGAAAAATTTATTCATTTTTCTTCCAATCTCCACCCCTCCATCATTTTCACATGGTCCATCTCTGACACTTCTCTTCCCTTCCTTGACCTCTCTGTCTCAATTTCTGATGATAGACTGTCCACCAATATCCATTACAAGTCTACTGACTCCCACAGCTACCTCGACTACAGCTCCTCACACCCCGCTTCCTGTAAAGACTCCATCCCATTCTCTCAGTTCCTTCGCCTCCGTCGCATCTGTTCTGATGACGCTACCTTCAAAAACAGCTCCTCTGACATGTCCTCCTTCTTCCTTAACCGAGGTTTTCCATCCACGGTCGTTGACAGGGCCCTCAACCGTGTCCAGCCCATATCCCGCGCATCCTCCCTCACGCCTTCTCCTCCTTCCCAGAAACATGATAGGGTCCCCCTTGTCCTCACTTATCACCCCACCAGCCTCCGCATTCAAAGGATCATCCTCCGCCATTTCCGCCAACTCCAGCATGATGCCACCACCAAACACATCTTCCCTTCACCCCTCCCTGACGGCATTCCGTAGGGATCGTTCCCTCCGGGACACCCTGGTCCACTCCTCCATCACCCCCTACTCCTCAACCCCCACCTATGGCACCTCCCCATGCCCACGCAGAAGATGCAACACCTGCCCCTTCACTTCCTCTCTCCTCACCGTCCAAGGTCCCAAACACTCCTTTCAAGTGAAGCAGCATTTCACTTGCATTTCCCCTAACTTAGTCTACTGTATTCGTTGCTCCCAATGCGGTCTCCTCTACATTGGAGAGACCAAACGCAAACTGGGCGATCGTTTTGCAGAACACCTGCGGTCTGTCCGCAAGAAAGACCCAAACCTCCCTGTCGCTTGCCATTTTAACACTCCACCCTGTTCGCTTGCCCACATGTCTGTCCTTGGCTTGCTGCATTGTTCCAGTGAAGCCCAACGCAAACTGGAGGAACAGCACCTCATCTTCCGACTAGGCACTTTACAGCCTTCCGGGCTGAATATTGAATTCAACAACTTTAGATCTTAAACTCCCTCCCCCCATCCCCACCCCGTTTCTCCCCCTCCCCCTTTTTTTTTCAATAATTTATATAGATTCTTCTTTCCCCACCTATTTCCATTATTTTTAAATCTAAAACTAAAACCTTGTTAGTCTTTCCACCCCACCCCCACTAGAGCTGTACTTTGAGTGTCCTGTCTTCCATTCTTAATTAGCACTTTTCTTAGACAAATATCACCACCTTCAACACCTCTTTGATCCTTTTGTCTGTGACATCTTTTGATTATCTGCTCCTATCACTGCTTGCTTATCTCCACAATCACCACACCCTCAACTTCTCTCTCCCCCCCACCCCCCCCCCACCTTAAACCAGCTTATATTTCACCTCTCTCCTAACTATGCTTCAGTTCTGCCGAAGGGTCGTGAAGGCTCGAAACGTTAACTGATTTCTTCTCCACCGATGCTGCCAGACCTGCTGAGTTTTTCCAGGTAATTCTGTTTTTGTTTTGGATTTCCAGTATCCGCAGTAGCTTTTAGCTTTTTGTTTTTAAAATCTATCAATCCCAGTTTTGAAAACTCCAATTGTCCTAGCACTCATAGCCTTATCCACCCTTTGTGTGAAAAAATGCTTCCTGATTTCACCCCTGAATGGCCAACCCTAAATATAAGATTGTGCCCCGAAGCCTCCATGTTCTTGATACGCCCACCAAGGGAATAGTTTTTCCATATCTACCCTGTCCAATTCTTTGAACATTTTAGGCACCTCAATCAGATCATCCCTCAATTTCTATACTCAAGGGATTACAAACTATATCTATGCAACCTGTCCTAATAATATCATCTTTTAGCCCCAGTGCCATTCTGGTGAATCTGCACTGCACCCTATCCAAGGCCAATATACCCTCCTAGGCTTGTGGGGCCCAAAACTGAACACAGTACTTCCAATGGGATCTAATCATGGAATGATTATGATCACTAACTGGTTGGAAGGAATAGATTTCACACAAAGGATTATAACACTCTCTATTCTAGTGGGGAAAAAATCTTTTGGGGCTTTTCTTCATAATCTAATTTCTTAGTATTGTACCATTTCCATGGCTTTAATATCTCGGCATGAGGTGCCTAGAAATAAACATGTGGTGTAATCGATGCCTTGTACAATTTTTTTTTGCTTTTATATTCAATGGTCCCATAAAAACAAGAATCCAGTTTGCATTTTTAAGGTCCTGTCTACCTGCACACCCACTTTCAAAGAGCTGTGTATCCACACCAATTGGAATAGAGAGTTTAATTAGAAAAGGGTATCATGGCATGTTTAGTGATGATGTTTTATATTCCGGGATAGATACCAGCTTTAAGTTTCCATTGCTAAACATTTCTTATTGTGATTTTATTTAAAATAAATAAAATTTTACTCATGGAGAACAAAATTAAGTACATTTCCCAGAGTTGCCTCCAATTTCTCTGGGCAGAATTTATCAAAGGGGCATGAACAAAAATGTGATGTCACGTTGCAAAACTACATGATTGACTAAATTGTTTGCAACCATTTTTATACAGTATTAGTCTTGCTTGAGTCAGAGGATGTGGGTTCAAGCCCTCCCCCAGAGATTTGAGCCCATAATGAACCTTGAGTACTTCTCAAGTGGATGTAAAAGGTCCCATAGCACTACTTGAGAGAAGAGAAAGGATTTCTCCCAGTGTCCAGGGTAACATTTATTGCTCAACCAAATCACTAAAAACTGTTATCCCGTTGCTTTTGGGAGCCATGTGCTCAAAATTAGCTGCTGCACTTCTAACAATTTTATAATTTCAACAATACTTCATTTGCTGGAAAACATGTCAGGGCAGTCTGAGATTCATGAAAGTTACTGTATAAATGTAACTTCTTTCTTTTCCTAAAAAACATGGGGGTCATGAACAAAAACTATGTGGCTTTGTAAGTTGGTTCGGTTAATATAAACAAGCACCACTACAATAGAAGCAGCACTGTAACTGGTTTTGGCACCAATTTCTATTAAGTGTTAGTCTTGGCACAGTATAGCACTCTTGTCTCTAAGTCATATAATTGCCTGTTAAAATATTATTGCTTGTGAAGCAGAGGATACAAAGGAATCTGGGAGTTGCATGGATAGGGTGTGGCGAGGATGAGCTGCAATATGAATTCTGTGCAGTCTATAAATTCTGAAACTACCAAACCTATAAGTATTCATAAGAAATTCACTTGCTGCCAGTGAGGAGAGAAGTTTGAAGGGAGCACGGGTAGAATGCAGGTCGCAGTGCTGAAGTAACAGTTGGGAAACTGGCACTCCTTGTGAGTGTGGTCCTCTTTTGCTTCACCAATGAAATGGTTTTAAAATTTGGAACCTCGTGTTCAAATCCCTCCATGCCCTTATCCTTCCCATTTCTGAAATCTCGTCCAGCCCTACAAACTCTGAGAACTCTGCATTCTTCCAATTCTTGCCTCCCCTGCATTCCCCACTTCCTTCACCCACTATTGGCAACCCTGCCTTCAGTCACAAGCTCTGGAATCCCCTCTTTATACCTTTCCATCTCTATGCCACTCTCTTCCCTGATAAGAGCCTCCTTCAAACTTGTCTCTTTGACCAAGCATTTGGCCACCTGTCCTAATATCTCCTTCTTTGACTTGGTGTCAGATTTTATCTGATTACACTTCAGTGAAAGGTCTTGGAAAGTTTTGCTACATTATAGGTGCTATTGTAGAGACCAATAACTTTTAAAAAGAGATGAATTTCCCAGCAATCGGTGGAAAGAACTGAAGGACAAGATTTCACATTTTAAGACTTTTAACAAACAAACTAAAACTAACATAGACCAAACTTTACTTAACTGGCAACTAATAGACTGAACTAAAGAAAAGGTACTTTCGCATTAACTAACTAATGCAATTGAGATATGCCTTACAACTTCTTTGGCTGTGCACCGCACTTCTGTCAGATATAAAGCATTACATGAATCCATCGCCCTGCCATGCTAGGTCAAAACTTCCAGCATCCCTCGAAAATTGTTTCACTAAATCCGAGTTATCCAGATCCAATTTTCACCAGCATGGCCCACCTCGGTGACTCCTTGTTCCTCAAATCTCCAAGAGTCCCATCTGTTCTGTCACCTTCCTTTTCAACAGAAAACAAACTCTCACTAGCATTCTGCTTGGTTGTTAACATAAAGCATTCCTTCCGCTTCTCCACAGTTTTGTCTCTCTCCACCTCTCAAAAAACAGCCGTCCCTTTTCTGTAAGGCACAGTATAAAGGTGTGAAAAAGTCATTTGATATTTCAATAGGTTTCTGTTTCAATTTCTTCTCCATAGCAACCAGAACATATGGGCCTGTCTCCAAGTGGAGGTGTTTAGTCTCACTGTAAATGGGAAACTGATAATAAATGGTAAAACAATCACACCAAGAAAGATGAAGAAAGAACTTGCCTTTAGACAAGACACAACCTCAGGACATCCCAATGTACCACACAACCAATGTTTTTTTTCTGAAATATAGTCACTGTAGTCAGTTGTTCCCACATACATTAAGCGAGACCTTTGCCTAGTTAATCCGATTTGTGGCTGAAGAATAAATTCAAGTCAATGCAACTAAGAGGCCTCCCCTGGTTTTCTTCAAATAGAGCCACTTGAACAAGTAGGCAGGATCTCAGTTTAACATCTTAACCATTGTTCGGCACCGATGTAACATCTCAAACACTGGTTTGGCCTCAGCTGCAGTATTGTGTACAATTCTGGGCAGCACACTTTATGAAGGATGTGAAGGCTTCAGAGAGGGTGCAAAAAAGGTGTATGTGAATGGTTCCAAGGATGAGGGAATTCAGTTACTAGGTTAGATTGTAGATGCTGAAGTTGTTCTCCTTAGAGAAAAGAAGATTGAGAGGAACTTTGATAGAGGCGTTCAAAATCATGAGGGATCTAGAGAGAGTGGAGAGAGAGAAACTTTCCATTGGTGGAAGGGTCGAAAACCAGAGGAGAAATTTAAAGAGATTGGCAAAAGAACCAAAGGTGATACGAGGAAAATCTTTTTTACGTGAGTGGTTAGCATCTGGAATGTAACGCCTGAGAATGTGCTGGAGGCAGGGTCAATTGTAGCTTTCAAAAGGGAACTGGGTAAGACCTGAAGGGGAAAAATTTGCAGGGTTACAGGGAAAGGGCAACTGAGTGGGACAGTTGCTCCTGCAGAATGACTTGACAGGCTTGATGGGCTGAATGGCCTCCCCCTGTGCTGTTTCTATCCAAAAGGCAGCACTTCTGTCATCTCATCGCTCCCTCAATGTTTCACTGAAGTGTCAGCCTAGATCATGTCCTCAAGTCCTGGAGTGCAGCGTGAACCCACAACTTTCTGATGTGGAGGCAAGTGATCAGCAAGCCAAGCTGACTCTCAAAGTTAATGGGTGGAATTTTCCCAGAATTGTACCAAGTGTGGTGGTGGGCAAGTAAAATGAAGTCCTACCCGTCGATGAAAATGACAGGTTTTCATGTCGTATCATCCCGAGCCCGCCTCATTATTTATTCACTCCCGTGAAACACGCCGTTTCCATGGCGAGCGGGCTCTCATTCACCCGCCCGCCATCACCCCGCTGTTGCATCATGCTGGCCAATATCTTTAAAAGGCAGCTGCCAGCACAGTGCTCATCGCCACCAGCTCACAACCGCTGCCCAGGAGGCATAGCCAGCAAAGGAAAAAAAGAATGCAGCCCCCCTTTCAACGACGGGTCCCTCAAGTGACTGCTGGATGCCGTGAAGGCCCGCCGGGAAGTGCTGTACCCCGGCTCTGGCCACAGGATGGGTGGCAAAGTCACTAACCTTGCTTGGGAGGCGGTAGCAGCGCTGGTCAGCGCAAACGCCCTGCAGAGGACAGCCACCCAGTGCTGCAAAAAGATGAATGATCTCCTCCGTTCCACCAGGGTAAGTCACTTTTCATCACTCGTAACTCACACACTCACAAACCCATCACACATCCACAGGCCCTCACTTACTGCCATTCACTCTTTCACACACATCGTCATCGTCCTCATCCCATCCATAGGACCACTCACCACCCACACAAGCCAGACCTACTTATCTGGCCCGGCAGGCGTCCTGATACAGACTCCCCATTTCTATCCATGCGGGAGAAACTGGCACACAGGCTCCACCAGACTGGTTCAGGCACCAGAACCGCATTTTCAGCATCCCGATGGTCTGCCCAACCAAGTTGTGAGCTGCTGCATGAACCTCATTATACCGTCGCTCTGCTGCAGTCTGAGGCCGCCGCATGGGTGTCATCAGCCACGGCCTCTGCGGGTAGCCCTTGCCCCCGAGGAGCCAGCCCTGCAGCCTCTGTGGACCCTGGAAGACTGCAGGGATCTGTGAGTGACTCAGGATGTAGGTGTCATGCAGACTCCCTGGAAATTGTGCGCATACCTGCAGGATTCGTTTCTGGTGGTCGCACACCAGCTGCACGTTCAGTGAGTGGAAGCCCTTGTAGTTAATGTAGTGTACCAAGTGTGGCGATGGAGACCTGAGCGCCACATGAGTGTAGTCAATCGCACCCTGCACCTGTAGGAATCCTGAGATCAGGGTGAATCCAATGGCCCTTGTCCCAGGCGAAAAGCACAAAAGTTGTGTGCCAAGGAGAAGATGACATCCGTGACCTCATGGATGCATTTGTGGGTGGCGGATTGTGAGATCACACAGAGGTCACCTGTGGAGCCCTGAAAGGAGCCACTGGCATAGAAATTGAGCGCTGCGGTCACTTTCACAGCCACTGGCAGTGGGTGCCCTCCATGTCCCCTTGGCGCTAAGTCTTGCAGTAAGTGGCAGATGTGAGCCACCAGGTCTCTAGACATGCGCAGTCGTCGGTGACGACACCGGTTCTCAGTCATCTGCAGGAATGGCAGACCTGCCAGGGTCTATAGACCCTGGGTGTCGCCAGGCGCCAACCAGCCACGGCTCGCTGTCGCTCCTGGGCAGCGTGTGCAGGAGCCCCTGCTGCCCCTTCTTCATGAGGTTGCTGCTCCTGCCTTTGTGCATCCAGGAGCCTCAGCCGCTCTCTCCTCAGCCCTCTACGGTCTCTGAAGGCCATTATGGAACACAGCTAGGTCACCAGGATCCATGATCCTGACGTGGTCCTCCTGCAGCATGAAAGAGAGACATGGGGCTGGACTTTGCCGTTGGCGAGCAGGGGGCGGGGCCTGCTCGCCGATGCGGGATGATGTCGGGCGGAACCCCCGATGTCATCCCGCCCCATTTAAATTTTCAGGAAGGCGGGGGCACAGCGAATTCAGCTGCGGGCCCGCCGACCTGTCAATGGCCAATTGAGGCCATTGACAGGATAATTAAAACAATTAAAGGACCTGCCCGTCCAACCTTAAGGTCAGCGGGCAGGCCAGGAGACCCGGCAGGGAATAGAAAAAACATGAAACCTCATCCAGCGGCGGGATGAGGTTTCGTGCAGGGTTTAAAAAAATTTAATGAAGTTTTAGTGAAATTTATTAACATGTCCCATCTCGTGTGACATTGTCACATGAGGCGGACATGTTAAGGACTTTTAAATTTTTCTATTTTTAATGTTTGAACAAGTGTAAGCAATCTCCCTGAAGCAGCACTTAGCCCCAGGGAGATGTGCGCTCTTCCGTGCGCATGCACGAAAGAGTGTGCTCTCGCATCTGGGGAATCCACCCCCCCCGCCCGCACAGGGAGCGCTCCGGGCGTCACGCTGGGTAGGCCTTAATTGGCCCACCCGCCGGAGATTGGGTTGGGCCCGCCCGCCCGACAGGCAGAAAATTCTGCCCATGGTTATCACGGCTGTACTTAGCATCTTTCCTGGCCCTGTGTGACTGCCCCTTAACGCTTCTGGGAGAGTGCTGGCCACCCCTCGGATGGCCAGAGATGAGTGCACTGCATGGGGGACACTGGTACAAACCGGGATGCTGAGATTGCAAGAGGCTGTGAGCACCTCCAGCAGTGACTGCTACATGGCCAGCATTGGTGAGGAGATTGTACAACGTGTGCAGCCCAACTGCTCCGCAGTCCAATAAAGTGGTGGCGGACTCACAGTCTGTGCCAGCCGGGTCAGGTGGTAGGATGGGGGGAGGGAGTGGGGTGGGGGGGTAAGTTATGGAGGCTTGGTGGCCCTTTGGTGCCTCCGCGTTGCTTGCGTGGGTGGGCAGGCTAGGAACCTGACCCCAATCATATCACTGTGGCTGCGTCTGATCTGTCTCAGTTGCAGAGAGATGGTCAGTTTATACAGGTGTCCCTACTGCATGGCCACTTCCCTCGCCTAGCCTGCCCCCCACCTCGATTGCCTGTGTATGGGATGCAGCGCCAAGGTAGCACATGACCTCCCCCACCAAGAGCAGTCACCTTCGAGGCTGGCCAGCACTTGCCCCCGGAAACCGCTCCCACCTCCACTAGCAGTCGCCTCCGGGGCCAGGCATCAGTTGCTCCTGCCTCCCCGGCACCCCTGTGGCCTGTAAGCAATGGGCGAGCTGTGGAGACTTTTTTTTTGTAAAAATATACTTTATTCATAAAATATCTTCAATCACATTCCAAACCATTTCAAAAACAACATTACAAGGGTACAATCCAGGTTAAACTTTTACAAAATGTATCACCAGGTGCATCAGTACAAACAATATTACAATCATTTACAGCCTTTCATTTTGATCTGTACAGCCCGAGGGGCTCTAAACAGTTCCCAGTCTCTCGGTGCGCTGTGGTAGAAAGGTCTTAGACAGCGACCCTTCCCCATTGCGCCTTTGCGGCAGCTGCCCCAAGCTTTAGTGCGTCCCTCAGCACGTAGTCCTGGACTTTGGATTGTGCCAGTCCGCAACAATCGGTCGGGGACAACTCTTTGTGCTGGAAGACCAACAAGTTTCGGGCAGACCAAAGCGCCTCTTTCACCGAGTTGATGATCCTCCAGCTGCAGTTGATGTTTGTCTCGGTGTGTGTCCCTGGGAACAGCCCGTAGAGCACAGAGTCCTGTGTCACAGAACTGCTCGGGATGAACCTCGACAGCAACCACTGCATCTCTCTCCAGACTTTCTTTGCAAAGGCACAATCCACAAGGAGGTGAACAACGGTCTCTTCCCCACCACAGCCACCTCGAGGGCAACGTGCAGAGGGGGTGAGCCTCCTGGCGTGTAGGAAGGATCTGACGGGGAGGGCCTTTCTCACCACCAGCCAAGCTACGTCTTGGTGCTTGTTGGAAAGTTCTGGCGATGAGGCATTCTGCCAAATGACTTTGACAGTCTGCTCGGGGAACCATCCCACAGGGTCCACCCTCTCCTTTTCCCTCAGGGCCTCTAGGACGTTACGTGCTGACCACTGCCTGATGGACTTGTGGTCAAAGGTGTTTTTCTGCATAAATTTTTCCACCAGGGACAGGTGGTACGGCACGGTCCAACTACTTGGAGCGTTCCGCGGCAGCGTGGCCAGACCCATCCTTCGCAACACCGGGGACAGGTAGAACCTCAGCACGTAGTGACACTTGGTGTTTGCGTACTGAGGGTCTACGCACCGCTTGATGCAGCCACACACAAAGGTGGCCATCAGTATGAGGGCGATGTTGGGCACGTTTTTTCCCCCTTTATCTAGAGGCTTGTACATCGCGTCCCTGCGGACACGATCCATTTTCGACCTCCAGATAAAGCGGAAGATGGCTCGAGTGATCGCCATCGCGCAGGAGTCTGGAATGGGCCAGACCTGCGCCACGTACAGCAACAGCGAGAGTACCTCACACCTGATGACCAGGTTCTTTCCCGCAATGGAGAGGGAGCGTCGCTCCCACATGCCCAGTTTCCTTTTCACCATAGCCGCTCGCTCCTTCCAGTTTCTAACGCATGCCCCGGTCCCTCCGAACCATATCCCCAGCACCTTCAGGCCGTCAGCCCTGACAGTGAAGGGGACAAAGGATCGGTCAGCCCAGTTCCCAAAGAACATGGCCTCGCTCTTCCCACGATTTACCTTGGCTCCCGAGGCCAGTTCGAACTGGTCGCAGATGTGCATCAGTCTGCGCACCGACAGCGGATCCGAGCAGAAGACGGCGACGTCGTCCATGTACAGGGAGGCTTTGAGCTGTGGAGACGCTGTTGCTCACTCACCTCAGTTCCTCCAAAGTGAAGGCCGCTAGGCCATTTCAGAGGGCAGTTAAGAGTCTACCACATTGTAGTGGACCCAGTGTCATATGTAGGTCAAACTGGGTAAGGATGGCGGATTTCCTTCCCAAAAGGGCGTTAGTGAATCAGATGAGTTTTGAGAACAATTGCTGACAGTTTCATGGTTACAATTACTGAGGCTAGTTTAATATTCCAGATTTATTAAGTGATTTTAAATTCCACCAACTGCTGTGGCAGGATTTGAACCCATGCCCCCAGAGCATTAGCCTAGGTCTCTGGATTACTAGCCTAGTGACATTACAGCTACACCATCATCTCACAAATATTTTCAATAACAACCAACCATACCGTCTTTGTGTATGCTTTTCTTTGATACATATTCTAAAGGCTATGAGTTGTGTGTAAAACATACTTTATTTGAAAACTTGCAGCTTACACATGATATAATGTTGTAATAATTTCTCTCAATAAATATACTGAAAACATGAATTAATGTTTTAATAATTTAATAATTTTGTGTTCTTATTTCAACCAGTCTTATTGCAACATTTTCTGCAATTGTATGTATTGTATGCACTTCACAATGAAATCAACCAAACATGCTAGCATTGGTATGCTCAAAGTATATATCAATGTGTATTTTTTTCTTAAACTATTTCCTGTTCCACTAATTATACTTCAAAAGTGAGATGCAAATAAGCAAATATTTATGGATAAACACACTTGGTGCCTTTTTTGTTAACTACATCCGCAAACCAAGTTAAGTTCCTTTTCTGTCGCTGGGTCAAATTCTGGACCTCCCTCCCTAACAGCACTGTGGGTGTACCTAAGCCACAGGGACTGCAGCAGTTCAAGAAGGTAGCTCACCACCACCTTCTCAAGGGCAATTATGGATGGGCAATAAAACCTGGCCTAGTCAGCGACGCCCACATCCCATGAAGAAATACATTTCTTAAAAGGTTACTGGTTTATGAAGCTTTCCTGGTCCTCCTCGAGGTTTTGGTGTAGAGTCAGGTTTTGGACTGTTTGGTTTTGGTTCCATACTCAAAGAACATCCTGTTTCTTTCTCAGAACTGATTAAAACTCTGGCATGAGCTTATGATCAGGTGGATCATGCTCATGTTTTATTTCATTCCTTGCTGGGATCATGTGATCTACATGACCATTTTTCACCTTTCCGTCAATTTCTACCAAGTATCTTTTGGTTCCACTCACTTCTACTACATTCCCCAAATCCCACTTGGAGGTGGGGAGGTGCTCAGGACACGAACGTTCTTATTTTGTCTAAAACTGTATTCCCTTTTGTTTGTGTCATTCTGACATTTTTGACGGAGCTGTTTGTGTTCAACTTTTAACAAACAAGTTTGGTAGGGCCAGACCCCAATGTGTCTTTAACCTTCTCTTCATGAAGAGTTTCACAGATGTGTAGTGGAGTGCGCAGTCGTTCTGTACTTCAGCAGGAAATTAGCCAAACATTGTCTTACATTGAGTTTTGAACGCCCATGCAGCACTTGTTTCTTGAGTGTTTCTTTAACTATCCTGATGAATCTCCACCTTTTAGCCCATTTCGATCCCTTCCCCCCACCCCACCCGCACTCAGGCCATCTGCCACTAGCTTGCTTCCCTTAATGTCCCCATTAGCTCATCCCTTAGATAATATCACCACCGTCAACACCCCTTTGTCTATGACATCTTTGGCAGTCTCTCCTTGACCTCCACCTATCACTGGCCCCCTATCTAGCTCTCCTATCCCACCCCTTCATACCAGCTTATATTTCATCTCATTTCTGATGAAGGGCCTTAGTTCTGATGAAGGGTCATACGGACTCGAAATGTCAACTGTATCCCTCGCCGCAGATGCTGTCAGACCTGCTGAGTTTTTCCCAGGTATTTTTGTTTTTGTTCTAGTGAATCTCTGTTTGATTCCAGATGGTCAGGGAGGAGTAAGGGTTTGATATAATTTTGTTTTGAATGGATCAGAATGAAATTGGGGGCTGTAATCTGAGACAAGCTCCTCAAGTAATCCATGACAAGCAAAAATAGACTGTAACTCGTCTATTATTTGTTCAGCATTGTTATTTTGACCCATTTGCTTTACTTTGATCCACTTCAAGCAGCTGTTGATGAGTACCAAGAAATTGTCACTTCCCTTTTCGCAAAAGTCTACATGAATTCTTTCAAATGGTCAAGTTAAAGAGATTTTTGGCAGCTTATTTCTACAGTTTTGGCAGATAGTATATTTGTTTACCAGTGATTCTAGGTCACTGCCTAGACCAGGCCAATAGTCAAAATCTCTGCTGTGGATTTCATACCAACTGACTATTCCTGTGTATTCAGTATGGAGTTCTGCCAGGTTCCTATCTCTCTAAGAACTAGGTACCATCACTCTGTGACCCAACTTGATGCAGCCCTGCTCACATGACAATTGCGACTCTTGTGGAATGGTTTCAGTTCCTCATTTCTGCACTGGTCAAAGTCTGTCAACCATTCAAAGTCTGTTTGTTAGACTCTTTGCAACAGGGAGTCTGAGTTCCAGGTGCAGTTTCAATTGCTATGGTTGGAAAATTATCATTTATTACCCCTATTGTGAAGATTTCACCTTCACAACCTACATCTGAGTCCTCATGTGGCAAAAGTGACAGTGTGTCAGTGATAGCTTTCTTTTTCAAATTATAATATTCAATTGTTATGAAGGTGTGTTGTGTCGAATATTAATTTATAATGTCGTCGACTGGACATATACATGGAACTTTTTGAAAAGAACACTTTAGCTAAGCAAAGGACACTGTCCTACAGTAGTTACTATGGTGCATTTATGAAGGACATATGCTGCTTTGCAGAGTCTAAAGATGTCTCAGAGAGAGGTCATATGACCTCGCTTTTGGGAGTAAAATATACTGATCTGAACTAATAGTCAGAGATAGTTTGCTCTAGGGATAAAAGGGGCAACAGAATTACCCCCTCTCTCTTTCTCTGAAAACTCTCTCGTCAAAGCTAAGCTGTTTTAGGTTTGAAAACCCACTAGAAGACTTCATTGCTGAAAACCGAGAGTTCTTAAAGGAGGATTCCGAATCAACATCCCTGTCTCCAAGAGAAAAAAAGTATCAACCAGCCACAAATGAGAAACTCCAGTGAGAAACTGAAGTACCAGCAGCTCCTGTGGAGCAAGCATCCAGACAATCTGTGAATAATTTTTTGACTTTAATTTTTACTGGGCCAAGCTTTAAGATTTGATTCTCCGCAGAGTTTTATTTCTTTTTTGCATGCTAGGCCAGAGGAGGGGGGTGGTTGTGTGTGTGTGTTGCTTTTGCATTAGTTGGACATATTTGTACATTTTAAGCTTTTGTTAATTTTTGCATCTTTACCTGAGTGAGCTTTAGCAATAAATCTGTTGTTACTTGTTAACTTCAGGAACCTGGCTGGCTTATTTCTTACACTGAGCTACACGCAGTTAAGTGTGTGTGTGTGTATATATATATATTTATTGAATTGGCAATATCACCTTTTTAAGTTGAAACTCTGTTATAACCAACCCCGGAATGGGACAAAGAGAGGAGTCAGTTCACTCCTCCTAACCTGTAACACATTGTAACACAATGTTGTGGTCATACTGAGAGAAGTACAGCCCACCACTGCTTCCTTGACTCTGACATTGTCTGTGTTGCAGACTTTGATCCTGGAATAGTTGCTTGTGGTTTATAGTTCTGAATACTGATGAAAGCCATGGTTCATCTGGAGAATGCGAGTCCATGGCACCATGACTGGCTCGGTTGCACTGGGGGGAGGCGGGGTAGGGGGAGGAAGAAAAGCATTTGTGATAGGAGATTCAATGGTTAGGGCAAAAGGCAGGCATTTCTGTGGCTGCAGATGTGAATCCAGTGTGGTATACTGCCTCCCTGGTGCCAGGGTCAAGGATGTCAATGAAGGGCTGCAGCGCACATATTGAGGGGTTGAGTGAAGCACCAGCAGTTGTAGTCCTTATCATTCATAGGTAGGAAGAGGGATATCTTCAGAATTTAGACAGCTATGTAGGAAATTAGCAAGTAAAAGTTATAATCTCCAGATTACTCTTGGTAACATACACTAATGAGTATCGAAAAAGGAGGATAAAGCAGATGAATGCATGGCTGAAGAGATGGTGCAGCCGGGAGGACTTTAGATTCTCGGGACATTGGGATCGGTGCTGGGGGAGATGGGACCTGTACAGGCCAGAGAGATTGCACCTAAACAAAACTGGGACCAATTTCCTTGCAGGTGGGGAGGTTTAAACTAACATGGCAGGGGCGTGGGAAGCAGGATATTAGAGCAGAATCCAAAAGTGCAAAGAACATCGGGAGAGGCAGATAGCACGAGAGCAAGAAATAGTTAGGTATTAGGTGGGTTCAATGTAAGAGGGAGAGTAATAAAGTCTAAATCAAGATTACAGTGCATGTATGGTAAATGAGATTGGTGAGTTGCTGATCCAGATAGTCTTGTGTAAACACAATATTGTGGCAATAACCGATTCCTGGTTAGAAGAAGGGCAGGACTGGGTGTTAAATATGCCTGGGTACAAGATGTTCAGGAAAGGTAGGAAAGGAAGAAAAGGGGGAGGTGTGGCAGTATTGAATAAGGAGAGCATTGTAGTGCTGGAGAAAGAGGATGTCCCAGAGGAGTTAAGGACAGAATCTGTTTGGCTAGAGCCAAGGGACAAAAAAGGTGTAATTACATTGCTTGGTGTAGTCTATAGGCCACCAGCCAGTGAGAAAGATTAGAGGAACAAATTTGCAAGGAAATTACGGAGAGGTGCAAGAATTACCAAGTAGTTATAATGGGGGGCTTTAATTATCTAAATAAAGACTGGGATAGTGGTAGTGTAAAGGGCAGAGAGGGACAAGAGTTTCCAGAGTGCGTTCAAGAGAAATTTCTACAGCAGTATGTTTCCAGTTCAAAGAGAAAGGAGGCACTGCTAGTCCTGGTTCTTGGGATGGGCCAAGTGGATCAAATGTCAGAAGTGGAACATTTAGGGGGCAGTGATCATTGTATCATATATTTTAGGCTGGCTATTGAAAAGGACAAGGAGCAATCTAGAGTAATAATAATTAACTGTGGGAAAGCCAACTTAAATTAGGTAAGAATGGATCTGGCCCAGATAAATTAGAATCAAAAGTTGGCAGGTAAAAGGGTAACTGAACAATGTGTTGCCTTTAGAGAAGAGATAGTTCGGGCACAGACAAGTTATATTCTCACAAAGTTGAAAGGCAGGGCAAACAAATCTAGAATCCCTGGATGACAGAAGAGACAGGGATTAAGATGCAGCAGAAAAAGTGTGCTTATGACAGATGTCAGGTGGAGAATACAATTGAGAACCAAGCTGAATATTAAAGGTTTAAAGGGGAAGTCAAAAAGCGTATAAAAGTAGCAAAGAGAGAGAGTACAAGAAGAGACTGGCAGCTAATATAAAAGGGAATCCAAAAGTCTTCATTGAGCATATAAATAGTAAAAGGGTAGTAAGAGGAGGAGTGGGGATATCAGGGACCAAAAACGGATTTAGCATGGAGGCAGGGGGCATGGCTGAGGTATTAAATGAATACTTTGCATCTGTCTTTACCAAGGAAGAATATGCTACGCAGGTCATGGTGACAGAAGAGGTCATTCATTCACTTGAAGGGTTTAAAATTGGATAGGCTGTCTGTGCTCAAAGTTGATAAGTCTCCAGGTATCCAAGGATACTGATGGGAGTGAGAATGGAAATTGTGGAGGCACTGGTTATAATTTTCCAGTCTTCCTTAGACTCAGGAGAGGTCTGGAGGATTGCAAACATTACACCCGTGTTCAAAAAAGGGCGTAAAGATAAGCCCAGCAACCACAGGCCAATCAGTTTGACCTGGGTGGTGGGGAAGCTTTTAGAACCGATAATTCAGGACAAAATCAATAGTCACCTGAGCAAATAGGGGTTAATTAAGGAAAGCCAGTATGAATTTGTTAAGGGAAAATCATGGTTAGCTAACTTGCTGGAGTTTTTGATGAGGTAAAAGAGAGGGTTGATGAGGGTAATGCTGTCGATGTGGTGTATATGAGCTTCGAAAATACATTTGATAAAGTGCTGCACAATAGACTTGTGAGCAAATTTAGAGCTCATGAAATAAAATGAACATTAGCAACATTGCTAACTGGGTGAGAGACAGGAAATAGGGAACAGGCGTGGATGGTTGTTTTCTGTACCAGAGGAAGGATTAGAATGGACTTCCCTGGAGATTGGTCTTTGGACTCCTACTCTTCCTGATATACATTAATGACCTAGACCTTGGTGTACAGGGCACAATTTCAAAATTTGCAGATGATACTAGGAAGTATTGTGAACTATGATGAGGATAGTGGAGAACTTCAAAAGGACTTAGACAGATTGGTGGAATGGGCAGACAAGTGATGAAATTTAGTGCAGAGAATTGTGAAGTGATTCATTTAGGTAGGAAGAATGTGGAGGGACAATATAAAATAAAGGGTATAAATAGGGGCTTAGAGTACAAAAGCAAGGAAGTTACGATAAACCTTCATAAAACACTGGTTCAACTCCAGCTGGAGTGTTGCATCCAGTTCTGGGCATCACACTTTAGGAGGAACGTGAACATATTAGAGAGGATGCAGAAAAGATTCACAAGAGTGGTTCCATAAATTTCAGTTACATAGATAGAATGGAAAAGTTAGGACAGTTCTCCTTGGAGAAGAGAAGGTTGAGAGGAGATTTGAGATTTAAGGTAATTGGCAAAAGAAGCAATGGCAACATGAGGAAAAACTTCTTCACGCATTGTGTTGTTGGGATCTGGAATGCACTGCCACAGAGCGTGGTGGAGGCAGGGTCAGTTGAGGCTTTCAAAAGGGAATCAGATCATTATCTGAAAAGGAAAAATATTGCAGGGCTACGGAGAAAAAGCTGGGGAGAGGTACTAGGTGAATTGCAACTTTAGAGAGCCAGCACAGACATGATGGGTTGAGTGGCCTGTCTCTGTTCTGTAACCATTCTATGGTTCTATCTATGATCTGTGACTAGCATGAAGCTTCTACCCAACAAAATGTTTTTGATTCTGAAGATGATTCCAAGCACTTCCTTTTCTATCTGGGCATTGTTGCATTCATTCTTGGTCAGTGTATACAGTGCAAATGTTTTGAGCTTTTTTTGACCATCATCCATGACATAACTGACCCATAGTTTGAAGCATCACCTGCTAACTTAAAGTCATGATTTGTGTAAGTAGTGTAACTCTGGTCAAGCTTCTCTTACATGCATCAGAAGCATCTTGTTGTACTTTAGACCATTCCCATATCACATCTTTCTTCAACAACTCATGTAGTGGTGTAAATACCATTGCAAGCTCTGGCAGAAATCGTAAGTAGTATTGGACCATGCCTAGAAAAGGTCTAAACTTAGACACACCTTTAGACTTTGCGGCATTGACTATAACTTCTAACTTCTCTTACACCAGTTGTAGCCCCTTTTCATTGACTTTTGAGCCAAGGTACACTGCCTTGGGTTGCACAAAAGCCACACTTACTCCTTTCAACTTCATCACTGAGCCTTTTTAACACTTCATCCAATAATTGAAGATTCTCTTCCTCAATTGCGATCATGATCGACGCATCATTGCAGCAGTTCAAGAAGGTGGCTCAACACCACCTTCTCAAGGACATTTAGGGATGGGCAACAAATGCCGGCCTTCAAAAAGAAGCATTAGGCTTGAACATATGCCTTTTGTTTGCAGAGAACGGATCCCTGTGTAGGTATGTATGTATGTCGCTTTTTTGGAATACCCGGGAGCCTGGGGAGCCTATTGTTCCCTGTTGCTTTCTCCATGGCCAATCAGAGTAGACTTGTCAATCAATCAGCACCCTTTTTTCCTGTAGTGTAAATTGTTATGAACGTTTGAAATTTGGCATTCTTGCATTTGTCCTGATGAATGCAAGCCGATAATCTTTGACAACATGTCTCTCTTTTCAGTAATATTAAAGAAATATCACTTGGATCCCATCCTCACTGCCAGGTTCCTCACATATTGATGACATAAATAAAGAAGACAGATACAAAGAATTGCCAGTTCACATATAAGTTTATTGTTTCATTGTGTATTGGACACGCTCTGACATCCTACCTCATTCATATAATATATGAATATCTTACAGTAAGGATATCAAGTAGGGAATCTGAACATCAGCTCAAAAAATTTATTTTTTTCTCCCTTAACCTCACTAACTGTTATTTGATAATCATTGATATTACCTAATTTATCGACTACAAAAATAATTTCTCACTTACCTTTATTTCCCTTTAGATTTTCCCGCACCGCCTCACTTCATGCCGAGATAGAGCAGACTCAAGCTGCAACATGGTCAATGGTCGCAGGCTTCCCTCCATCTCCTCAACCAATCTGTGAGTTTAGATGGCACGTACTGGCAGGCTCTGTGGCTGGAAGGACAAGGCAGCTGAGTGCAATTCTGTCATCACTAACATCCACGTGCAGGACTGGGATCAGGATCAAGAAGATTGGCAGAATTCCATCCCTCTCCCCAATCAGGCCTCAGCATCAATTGGCAATTCAATCACAGAGGGCATTGCAACTCCTCCTGTCCTCACTCCGGCAGAGGAGTGGGAAACCCTGGAGTTGGGATAGTAGAGTGGGCACTCTGGCTAATTCCTCCCTCCCATGGGCTCTGAAGCCAAGTGCAGCGGGCCTCCTAACTAACTAGCGGAGACCAGGTTTTGAAGCTAAGCATCCTGGTCTATATTGCTCTATGTGATACCAGGTAATTAATGCCTTTGTTCATGGAAACCATCTGGAATTTAACAGAAATTGTTGACCTAGATTTGTGTCATCATGTTGCAGAAAACTTGGTGAAGAAGTCTGAGAAATGTTTGCAACTTATAAAAAAAAATCTTTACCGGGAACAAAATAAAGACAAATCCAAAAACAATTAATACCCAGCAGTGTGGAAGAGCATAAACAGTATATTTATCAGAGTTTCACAATGAACTGTCCTGTGGGTGCCAGAATGGCAGCTGATGCAAGAAGGGGAAAGAAATTAGCAGAGGCAGGAGATATTAAACCACCAGAGAGAGGAAGACAAAGTTACATGAAAAAAAAACACAAACAGCTAGAACCCGGGACTCATTTCTCAAGAGTTTACAAATCTACCCATCCTAGCGGCTGGAAATTAGGTTTCCAAATGTCAGAACCCAATTAGCTCCAACATTCAGCTTATTCGAAACATGTTTGAGCAGATGGTTTCCCACACAGAGTCTGGTGTTGCATTGCCTAAGTGTAAAAGGCAAGACTTAAGGTGCAAGGGAAAGTAGGAGCATTCAATATATCTGGTTACTAAGGAATTAGGAAAATGTAAATGCAAAACAGAGCTCAAAGTCGTGACCGTAACCATCCAAATGGTTGAGATTTAGAGTGATCCCAAAGTATATGTATAAGATCATTCTTATCACTCTCCACATCTACTGGCTGAGGATGAAGTTCATGGAATCATAGAATAGTTCAGCACAGGAGGAGACCATTCAGCCCATCGAGTCTGTAGAAGTCCAAATATTTGATTAACTAAATGGGAAGCTATTATTACTCATAAACTATAAGAAAGAAAGAAAACATTTATGTAGCTCCTTTCATGACATCAGGACGTCCCAAAGCACTTTATAGCCAATTATGAAGTATAGTCACTGTTGTAATTTGGGAAATATGGCAGCCAATTTGTGCAAAGCAAGCTCCCACAAACAGAGTGGGCAGACCTGACCTCAGTTTATCATCTCCCCCAAAAGATAACCCACCCAACAGTGCTGCGCTGGAGTGTCAGCCTAGACTTTGTGCTGAAGTCCCTGATGTGGAACTTAAACCCACAACTTATTAACTCCAAGTGAGAGTGCTACCACTGTGCCATGTCTGACACCAGTGCAATACCTTGTCACATAGATCCAGAGATGCATCTTCACATTAGGGCTGAAAACACAACCTTTAGGTCCAAATCGTGCAAGTCGAAAGTCATGAGAAATGAATTTCAATTACTTTTGAAAAACGTTTAAAAGACTAAAACATAAACTTTGGCTCATGTGCTGCAGACTTTACAAACTTAACTAAGATGGACATGTTAGATTACTTGAGCTACTGTTATGCTTTACGTTTCACTCTTAAAGTTACCATGGAGCCATGGTAAGAATCGCTTTGTGACAATGCTAAACGAACTCTTCACATATTCAGAAGAATCCAGTCCTCCACCTGATATTAATTGATTTTAGATCCCAGCCTCAGGGCATTCCTTCAACGTTAATAACCAAACCAAAAATAAGTTGCTCCATAACTTTATTTAAGTGAGGATAATTTTGAAGTGGAACATATCATTATTTTTTAAAATTCATTCATGGTATGTGGGCGTTGCTGGCTAGGCCAGCATTTATTGCCCATCCCTAACTGCCCTTGTTCAGAGGGCATTTAAGAGTCAACCACATTGCTGTGGGTCTGGAGTCATATGTAGGCCAGACCAGGTAAGGATGGCAGATTTCCTTCCCTAAAGGACATTAGTGAACCAGATGGGTTTTTACAACAATTGACAATGGTTCCATGGTCATCATTAGACTTTTAATTCCAGATTTTTTTGAGTTCCAATTTCACCAGTGGTGGGATTTGAATGTGGGTCTCCCAGAGCATTACCCTGGGTCTCTGGAATATTAGTCCTGTGACAATACCGTTATGCCTCCACATCCCCTTAATTCTAGTATTTAGGAAACAATAAAAATGAATGCATGTTCTTGACACCAAAACGGCATTTGACCGAATGTGGCATCAAGGAACCCTAGTAAAATTGAAGTCAATGGGAATCAGAGGAAACACCCACCACTGACTGGAGTCATAATTAGTACAAAAGAAGAGGGTTATGTTTGTGGCTGTTGGAGGTCAATCTTCTCAGATCCTGAATATTGCTACAGGAGTTCCTCAGAGTAGTATCCCAGAACCAACTATCTTCAGCTGTTTCATCAATGACCTTCCATCATAAGGTCAGAAGTGGGGATGTTTGCTGATGATTGCACAACATTCAGTGCCATTTTCAACTCCTCAGATACTAAAGCCCATATGCAGCAAGATCTGGACAACATTCAGGGTTGGCCATTGCCAGGCAATGACCATCTCCAACATGAGAGAATCTAATCATCTCCCCATAACATTCAACGGCATTACCACGGCTGAAACCCCCACCTTCAACATCCTAGGGGGGCTATCATTGACCAGGAACTTAATTGAAGCAGCCACATAAAGACTCTGGCTACAAGAACAGGCCAGAGACTGCGTATTCTCACCTCCTGAGTCTCCAAAGCCTGTCCACCATCTCCAAGGCACAAGTCAAGGACCAGGGCAGCAGATACATGGCAACACCACCACCTGGAAGTCCCCCTCAAAACCACTCACCATCCTGTAAATGAATTTAAAAAAAGTCAGGAGCGTGATGAATTACTCTCCACTTGCAGGTCCAACACCACTCAAGATGCTCGATGCTTTCCTGGACAAAGCAGCTGACTTGATTGACAACTCATCCACCACTTAAACATTCACTCCCTCCACCACCAATGCGCAGTGGCAGCAGTATGTACCATCTACTAGATGCACTGCAGCAACTTACCAAGACTTCTTTGACAACACCTTACAAAGCCATGACCCCTACCACCTAGAAGGGCAGCAGATGCATGGGAACAGCACCAGCTACAAGTCTCCTCCAAGCCACACACCAACCTGACTTGGAACAATATCGCCATTTCTTCACTGTCACTGGATCAAAATCCCGGAACTCCCTCCCTAACAGCACTGTGGGTGTATCTACACCACATGGACTGCAGTGGTTCAAAAAGGCAGCTCACCACCACCTTCCCAAAGGAATTTAAGGATGGGAAATAAATGCTGGTCGGGACAGCGACGCCCACATCACATGAGCGAATGAAAAAAAGATGCATTGTCTTAGATTTTCTACGTATGTGGGAATCGGAGAGTTTTATTAGAGATGAGTTTGTTGTAAAGCTGAAAAAGGAAGGATATTTATTGGTGAGAATCATGAGATATTGATACAAATAACCTCAATTTATACACCTCATCATGTCCTCATAACAATCCAAAGTATTTCACAACCACTGAATTACTTCTGAAATACGATCACTGTTGTGATGTAGGCAAAAGCAATGGGCAACTTGTGCACAGCAGGATCCCACAAACAAATTCATCTGCTTTTAGAGGTTAAAGGAGGAATACTGGCCAGGGCACTGGGAAAGCTCCCTGCCCTACATCAGTACCATGGAATCACCTCAGCAGGCAGACCCATCCAGAAGGATGACCCCTCTAACAGAGGGAGTACAGTGCTAACAGTCCTGCACTCCCACAAGGTGTCAGACAAGTTTATATGCACAAGTCCAGGTCTGGGATTTGAACTCACTACCTTCTGAATCCCAGAATTCAATGACCCAGCCTCCACTGCTTTCCAGGGAAGAAAATTTCACAGACTAACAACCCTCAGAGAGAAAAAAAAAAATCTCCTAATCTCCATCTTAAAAGCAAGACATCTTATTCTTAAAATGTGTCCCCTGGTTCTAGTCTCCCCCATGAGTGGAAACATCCTCCTGGTATCTACCCGGGCAAATCCCCTCAGGATCTTGCTTTAAATGATTTAAATTCTTACAGGAAATAGGAACCTAAATGTTGAAGCCTTAGTATCCAGTTAATTTTTAAAAATGTAGAAAAGTTTCATTTATTGATCTTTCTGCTGAATGTAGGAGTCCTTGGAAACATAAGACATTGCTTCAAAAAAGACAGGAGGAGGATTTCTGGAACCATCCGATATTCTATCTCTGTTCGCACTACAGATTAGCTGTGCAGATAGCACGTGCCCTGCATTGTGTGCATAATTTAACATATATTTTCAATCAGTGTTAAATTAATTAATTAGATTTAGAGATTAAAGTTAAAACACGAAAAGGATTCTAAATTTTTCAGTAATTTAAAATCTGAGGAACATGGATAACAGGAGTTAAGTTAAACATTTAAGTTACCTTTCCGTAAAATAAAGTGATGATGGCACAAGGGAAGCAGCTGATTGGTGAGTACTTGGTGAATCTTTAGCCAGCTGTCTTTTAAACCAGCTTATATTTCATCTTTCTCCCAACTATGCTTCAGTTCTGCCGAAGGGTCATGAAGACTCGAAAAGTTGACTGATTTCTTCTCCACCGATGCTGCCAGACCTGCTGAGTTTTTCCAGGTAATTCTGTTTTTGTTGTGTAAGTTTACTTCTGTTAAGTCGGTTAATAGTCTGATAAATAGAGGGGTGATAGGGTGCCTGAGTCCCGTGGAAGGACGCCCTGAATACTGGTCAGAGTGTGAGTTCCTCTGTTAAGCGCAGCCAGAGCCAAATCCATGGCACAACTTCTGGCTCTGCTCATGGGGGGTGGTGGCAAGAGGAAGTTTGGAAAAGCAATAGTGATAGGGGATTTAATAGTTATGGAAACAGATAGGTGTTTCAGTGGCTGCAGATGTGAATCCAAAATGGTTTCCTCCCTGGGTGGCTGTGGAGTACTGGGAGAGGAAGGGTGAACAGCCAGATGTTGTGGTCCATGTTGGTATAAACGCTTTAGGTAGAAAGAGGTATGAGGTCCTGCAGGCAAATTTCAGGGACTTGGAAGGAAACTAACAAGCAGGACTTCATAAATAGTAATCGCTGGATTACTCCGAGTGCTATTCACAACTGAGTATAGAAATAGGAGGATTAGGCAGAGCACTGTGTGGCTGGACAGATAGTGTAGGAGAGAGGGCTTAAGCTTTAGTTTCCTGAGGCTTTGGGAATAGTTCTGAGGAGGAAGCGGGGGGGCAGGGGGCGGAGAGGAGGGGGAGGAGGACGGGGTACGATGAGGGGGGAGGATTGGGGGGGAGGATGGGGGGAGAGGACAGGGGAGGAGGGGCTGCAGGGGGGAGGGAGAGGGGGAGGAGGAGGAGGGTGGGGGAAGCGTTGGTGGCGGGGGCGAGGGGGAGGTGGAGGGGGTAGAGAGAGAGAAAGCCCACAGGGACCGAGAAGAGGGAGAGAGAGAGAGAGCAAAGGTGCTGCAGGGCCCAGGGTAGAAAAGGTCTGCGGGGTCTGGAGAGAGAGATGCAGGGAGGTGGGGGGGGAAGAGAGAGACGCAGGGAGGTGGGGGAGAGAGAGACGCAGGGAGGTGGGGGAGAGAGAGACGCAGGGAGGTGGGGGAGAGAGAGACGCAGGGAGGTGGGGGAGAGAGAGACGCAGGGAGGTGGGGGAGAGAGAGACGCAGGGAGGTGGGGGAGAGAGGCCGTGGGTCTCGGGCGGGGTGTGAAGAGA